>NC_056728.1:1158575917-1158848417 GCF_019279795.1 Protopterus annectens
TTTCTTGTCCATAATATTTTCTTTATTATTATATTTATAAGAGTCTAGTTTACTTTGAATATCTAACAATTCCTTATCCCAAGATTTCCTTTTGTTATTATACCACCTGATACTTTGTCCATATAGATATGATTTTAAGGCATCCCAAACATAGACAATGGAGACTTCAGGAGTATTATTTATGTCTAGAAAATGTTGTACTTCTGAAAGTATATATTCTTTATAGTCTTTTAGCTGAGTTAAGTATGCTGGTATCCTTTTGATCTGAACATTATGAGTATTTTTTATCATGAATTCAAAAACAATTGAGTTATGATCAGATATAGGACATGAAATGATTTTGGAATTAATTAAATCTGTTACCATCTGGTTAGAAATAAAGACCCTATCTATTTTTGAATAAGTTTTGTATCTGTTAGAAAAAAGGTGTATGGTAATGATTTTGACTCTATCTGATTATTAATATCATTCAAATGATAAGAATTAGCAAAATCATTTAAATGTTTTGCATTAGATGTAATTCTTCTTTTCTTTATAGTGGTAGTATCACTTTCATGTAGTATACAATTAAAATCACCAGCTAAAATAATATCCCTATAGAGAATGATATGATCTTATCAATATGATGTTTCACTGTATTAATACCAATTCCAGGTATCCAGTATACATTAATTAAAGTGTAAGTCTTCCCATTAATTTGTATTGTAACCATACAAAACATTCCTTTGTCATCCTGATAAGACTTAATGGTTTTAGGAATGGGCATACTTTTATTCCATAAAATAGCCACTCCTCTTTTTCTGAGTGTGCTCTGAACTAACCAATACTGCATACTTATTAGTGGCTAGTTTATCAATATCTTTTTCCAAGAGATGGGTTTCTTGCAGGAAGACTAGATTGGCCTTGTGTAGATTAATGTATCTTATTAGGCTTGCCCTTTTACACGGATTATTCAATCCATTAATGTTTAAAGAAATTCCTTTTAAAGATGTCATTTGGCATTTTAAAACTCAAGAATCTTATGATCGAAATAACAAATAACAAGATAAATAATGTTACATCTCCTCTTTTAGGTGTACCTTTAAATATAGCTGTATTTATTAAATCTCTTATGGGATTTTGTATAGGATTCAATTTTGTTTGTAGTGACAATGAGTGTACAAAATATATTGTGGATGTCAAAACTATATACATATAACAATGAACAAGTGAAAATAATGTAAGGATTAAACCTTGCATCCCGCCTGGAGTTGAAAACTCCAACTTAGAGCAGTATTTACTACTCAAGTTAACCCCCTACCCTAAGCAGCAGTACCTCAGCTACCACCTTATCAATTTAATACTAGTTATATTTAACTGAGGTTAACAGTTTTCAATTCAATTATCTATCAAGACAAAACTACACATTTGGTAAAACAGCATCATATAAACTAAAATAAACTTTTTTTTTTTTTTTTTTTTTTTTTTTTTTTTTAAACTGTTCATACTATTATATAGATCTATGTAATATATAACACTTGAATTCTAATAGCATTCAAATAATCTTAATGTTAGAAATCAAGAGGAGAGAAAATTATGTTCTAACATTCATTTAAATCAAAAACTTTGGCTAATATGATTCAGACATTACATGCATTAAGATGCATCTATTTTCTGTCATGTGAATTCTATCAACAGCTTCCAAAAAAATCTTGAATTGTTTGTATATGAGCATTTACTTAAACTCATTATTGTCAATAGAGTAAAATATTGTATTCATAAAAATTATTATAAATCATATTGCATAGTTATGCAGATTCTCAGAAACACCTGCGTTACCTAAAAAAAAAAAAAAAAAAAAAGCCATCACACACATAAACACAGACACACACACATACATATATACACACACACACACACACACACACACACACACACACACACACACATACATATACACATACACATATATACATAGATACACACACACACACACACACACACATATATATATATCTGATCTCACTGAGTTGTGTGTTAGTAGAGCACTATCCTACTTGCTGTCCCTAGAATAAATCTGTCTGCTTTATACAAAATAATGCACAGCAAACACATATTAGTAACCAGATTTTACAATCATGCTAACCTACTGCTTTAAAATATATCACATGACATTTCTTCCAGAATACAGTTATAAGATTATTTATGCTTGCCAATCAGATGAATTAAATGAGTTATAGTAAAGTATATGTTTGGGACACAAGTTTTTAACACAGATTATTATGCTACTGTTAAGTAGATTTTCAAAAACATTTAAATAAATGTTTCATTTTCTATGCCTTCTAAAATAAGATATTTACTTGCTACAAGAAACTACATCATCCAAACTCATCATAACTGACATATTTTATGAATAGAGTATTTTTCCTGAATCTGTGGTGTGTCAGTGTGATAACCTTGTCAATGTTTATACTAACTGCTTTCAGTTTCTCTGTGAAAATTCTGTGAGTGAAGCTTCTGAGGAAACTCATGGGCACTATGCATGAGACAGCCCACATCCCAGATTGTCTCCCTTAACATTTTGGCGGGAAACTTATTAAAACTTGTGGCAAACATTCATTTTGTCAATAGAGTAAAATATTGTATTCATAGAAATTATTATAAATCATATTGGATAGTTATGCAGATTCTCAGAAAAAAAGCCATCACACTCACACACACACACACACACACACACACACACACACACACACACACACACACACATATATATATATCTGATCTCACTGAGTTGTGTGTTAGTAGAGCACTATCCTACTTGCTGTCCCTAGAATAAATCTGTCTGCTTTATACAAAATAATGCACAGCAAACACATATTGGTAACCAGATTTTACAATCATGCTAACCTACTGCTTTAAAATATATCACATGACATTTCTTCCAGAATAGAGTTATAAGATTATTTATGTTTGTCAATCAGATGAATTAAATGAGTTATAGTAAAGTATATGTTTGGAACACAAATTTTTAACACAGATTATTATGCTGCTGTTAAGTAGATTTTCAAAAACATTTAAATAAATGTTTCATTTTTATGCCTTCTAAAATAAGACATTTACTTACTACAAGAAACTACATCATTTAAACTCATTATAACTGACATATTTTATGAACAGAGTATTTTTCCTGAATCTGTGGTGTGTCAGTGTGATAACCTTGTCAATGTTTATACTAACTGCTTTCAGTTTCTCTGTGAGAATTCTGTGATTTGAAGATTCTGAGGTAACTCAAGGACATTGTGCATAAGACAGCCCACATCCCAGATTGTCTCTCTTAACATTTTGGCGGAAACTTATTAAAAACTAGTGACAAACATTCATTTAACAGTGTAAATGCATCTAAACATGACAGAACCTCCACAATGTATTCCACAGATCATCACAGCCTCTATGCAAGTGAAATTAAACTCAAAATTACCAACAAGCAATAAAACTCAGCATTCTTCTCCCAACTCAATTTTCATACAAATCCTATTATTCACTGTGCCCACACAGTCTAAAGCATTTCTATATATTAATAAAGAAAAGAAAAGAGAGTAGAAAATAAAAGGGAGTGAGGCAGAAATAAAAATGTAAGAGAAAGCTGTAAGAAGTATATACAATGGAATGTTACTTACTGTTTATATTAATAGAGTTAAAAATAAAACATATTATTTACTCTTATTTAGTTCTGATTATTATTAGTTAAAGCATGACAGATTATTTACAAACAAGCATAAGCAGTATAATCAAGAAAGTATAATTAGAAATAGCATTTGAAGAACTTATAAACTTTTACAAGAAATAAATATGTTATTATTCTATTAATGATATTTTCATTACTGTTCTCTCCTGCCCTCCCCACCCTTTACCCACTACATAATCTAAATAGAATGTCATTATTTAAACAAAGAAAATAATAAAAGAAGAAGGAAAAAAAAGGTAAAGATAAAAAAATGTATCAAATTACTAACCTTACCTTTTTCAGAAAGAAAAACAAATCGAGTCACAGCCTGCCATTAAATCCTCAGGCATTTTGACTGGTTATGAAACAAAACATTTCTTTGCACATAGAGAATAACTTTGATTAAATCTTTTCCAAAATATTTGTGGCTTTCTGGAAATGCAGGAACTATATTAAAAAATATTAATAATAAACTAAAATGATGAGAGAGAAAAAAAACATATAACAAATCATTTGTTTTTTAGTCTCTTCTTCTTCTCTGAAGTCTTCCAGGAAGCTTCAGTTGCCAATCTCTTTAATGAAGAACTAGCCCATTCCATTTCTTCTATTTTATCCAAAATCCTTTTTTCTTTGACAAACAGTAAAGCAGAGTCTAAATCATCGAAGACCTTAGGACCATCAGGAAGGAAGATTTTAAGCTTGGCAGGAAACAGAAGGTATGTTTTAAACTGTGCTTTTTAAGCTCCCTTATTAGTGGCAGAAAAACTTTTCTTTTAGCAATTACCATGGAAGAATAGTCATTGTCAAAACGCACAGTTGTCTCATTAAACTTAACAGGAGCTTTAGCCCAAGCAGATTTAAGAACCATCTCTTTATCAAAAGATGATAGAAATCTAACTATAACTGATCTAGGATAGTTTTTGTTAGAGTTAGTATTAGCTATAGATCTATGTGCTCTTCGATACCAAAGAGAATGCTTCTGGTAAATCTAAAGTTTTAGGGAGCCATGTTGTTAAAAAAGAAGTAATATTGTTACCTTCAATATTTTCTGGCAGTCCAAAAATCCTAATGTTATTACGCCTAGATCTATTTTCCAGGTCATCCAGCTTTGTTTGTAAATGTGTATTTTGTTTCAGCAGAAACTCAATGTTGATTTCCTGTTCTTGTATTTTATTTTCCATGTCATTCACAGCTTCTTCTATGCCTGTCATCTGGATCTTCTGTTGTTGCAGGTCCATATGTAACAAGTCTATTTGTTTTGTAGTTTTTCTATGAAAGTGTCTATTTTAGTATCCATTTTATCCATCTTAGCAGTAAGTTGATGGACTATAATTATCAGAGACTGAAGTTCTTTCTTGATGCTGGAGTCTTGAGAATTTGTCTTACTGGAACTCATTTCAGACTGATAAACTGACAGGAAAATTTCCAAAGTAATTTCTGACAGGAATATTATTAAGATTTCCTTTCTTTTTTAGATATAGTTCAAGAACTATATAAAACAAACATATTTAGAAAGAAAATTACTTCAAGAATTAATTTTTTAAGTAATTAATTCCTGTCAATGTAATGAAATTGGTGGAGCTGAAGAAATCTGCTGCTATCCTGTGTTCATCCTTGGCCACGCCCCGATAAGTAAATTCTGAGTGCGTCCTACTGTATTCTCATCTTCCGTATCAAGTACTCTCTCTTGTTATGTTTTCCCTTTTAAGTCCCACTGGTAAATCCTCACCATTTCAAGTCAGTCTCTAGTCCCCACCATTAAATAAAATCCCCTGTTTAAGCTTATTATTTTCTCAAAATTCTGTTAAGGCCCATTATAGTAATTTTAAGTGGAATATAAATACATGCCAGCATAATCATCTTTGCCTGCCAGTAACTCTTTGCTGCTGTAAATCTGCCATTATTGTCTTTTATCCCTTCATATGTCATTGTTTCCCCTTTTGTATTTTATGTTATTACTTACAATTGTCTCTGCTATTCTGCTAAAGGTCCACCTGAAATCCTTTCTTCATCTAATTCACGTTTATTTGTATCCAGATGTAGCTGCAGTATGTAACTTTATTTATTTATTTCCAGTTTGATTACTGGAGAAGTCCACTGGCTCAGAGAACCCGTTTTCAGTGGAGGCCCGGGGAGAAAAGCTCTATAACACAGAATACAGTAAAGATACAAGTCTATAAAAGTTGCAGTTAAAGGAGCAAGTTACAAATATATGAATTCAATACAAAGCATAAGCAACTTAGCTCATTGTGACAGATCATATGGATTATACTGTACAGATTCATTTAGACACATTCATTCATTCATTTAAAGTAAGAAACTATTTACATACATTCATTTAAAGTAAATGCATTTGCACTTCACTTCTTAAAGTAATTCATTACTGTTGGCTTTTTTGCAGTTCCTGAAAAAACAATTTACGTTCATTGTTAGTATTGATAAAGCAGCAAATCTGATAGCCAGTAATCCCACATAGTATACATAATAGTTCTTTTCAGTATATGTTGTTTTTTTTGTATGCAGTCGCTTCTCATCTCTGTCTGAACCCTTCTCACATTTTCTCAAACTTTTCATTTCAATGAAAACAATCTAGAAACAAAGAACTAATACATAAAAATTAACTGTCAGCAAGCACAGAAAACGACACCTCCACAGGGATCATCTATCCTAAAATTAGGGTTAACCATGCTATTGCACTTATTAGAGCCTTTGTTCCGAGTTACTCATATTGTCCTTATCTCTGCCCTCCACCTAAATGTTAAAAACAACTCCCATCTTTTCAGTGAACATTACGTTTTACTCTTAAGAAAAAGTGCATTGGCTAGCCTGAAACAAACTAAGTTGTGTACTGTTAAATGTAATGAATTAAAGCACCAAGGTCTTTGGGAAGGTAGCTGGCGGTATAACTGTTCACTTCCTACAGTTTAAGTGCCATTTCCTGTTTTATTTATTTATTTCACTGAACAGTTTGTCAGTTTCCTTTAAAAAGTTAATTGCATCGTATCTTGCAGATTCACAGAAAAGGTCACTATATTGTCAAGATCCTACCATAGTTAATTGCCTACACCTGTAGACTACTTATTTTAGTGGAAAAAAATCCAGGTAGTTAATTTCATAAATACAAGAGAGAATTGTTTTTTTTTTTTTCATTGTGTTCTCTTGTAAGTCTTTTTACTTAAAGAAAAGTCTGTAGCTTAGACTAAATCATTAATGTAGACATCTTCCTGTATAAAAAGATCCTACCATAGTTAATTGCCCACACCTGTAGACTACTTATTTTAGTGGAAAAAAATCCAGGTAGTTAATTTCATAAATACAAGAGAGCATTCATTTTTTTTTTCATTGTGTTCTCTTGTTGTAAGTCTTTTTACTTAACAAAAAGTCTGTAGCTTAGACTAAATCATTAATGTAGACATCTTCCTGTATAAAAAGATCCTACCATAGTTAATTGCCTACACCTGTAGACTACTCATTTTAGTGGAAAAAAATCCAGGTAGTTAATTTCATAAATACAAGAGAGAATTGTTTTTTTTTTTTTTCATTGTGTTCTCTTGTTGTAAGTCTTTTTACTTAAAAAAAAGTCTGTAGCTTAGACTAAATCATTAATGTAGACATCTTCCTGTATAAAAAGATCCTACCATAGTTAATTGCCTACACCTGTAGACTACTTATTTTAGTGGAAAAAAATCCAGGTAGTTAATTTTATGAATACAAAAGAGAATTGTTTTTTTTTTCATTGTGTTCTCTTGTTGTAAGTCTTTTTACTTAACAAAAACTCTGTAGCTTAGACTAAATCATGAATGTAGACATCTTCCTGTATAAAAAGATCCTACCATAGTTAATTGCCTACATCTGTAGACTACTTATTTTAGTGGAAAAAAATCCAGGTAGTTAATTTCATAAATACAAGAGAGAATTGTTTTTTTTTTTCATTGTGTTCTCTTGTTGTAAGTCTTTTTACTTAAAAAAGTCTGTAGCTTAGACTAAATCATTAATGTAGACATCTTCCTGTATAAAAAGATCCTACCATAGTTAATTGCCTACACCTGTAGACTACTTATTTTAGTGGAAAAAAATCCAGGTAGTTAATTTTATAAATACAAAAGAGAATTGTTTTTTTTTTTCATTGTGTTCTCTTGTTGTAAGTCTTTTTACTTAACAAAAAGTCTGTAGCTTAGACTAAATCATTAATGTAGACATCTTCCTGTATAAAAATAGGGAAGAACTTATTGTCTTTTAATTCTATGTATAGAATTATCAGTACACATTTACATTCCCCAGCAGCCAGAGTTGAACGTTATGCTAACTTTTTCTTCTTTCCAGCGTTTCGTATCTTGCTATAGTGTAAAGTCTGGAGTAAGAGTATATTCTTAGTAGTATTGGCATATTTGCAAGTCACTGACAAAATCTCCATCCCCTACCTTAAAATTTAAAATACCTCCAACTGCATATTGTACAGATTTTTT
Organism: Protopterus annectens; assembly: GCF_019279795.1. NCBI lineage: Eukaryota > Metazoa > Chordata > Ceratodontiformes > Protopteridae > Protopterus > Protopterus annectens. Next base: position 1,158,584,087 of record NC_056728.1, read on the forward strand.
ATACCAATAATAAAATAACATGCAGTTTGTTAGGAACGTTTTGTATAGATATTAATAAGAACAAAAAACTGTTTTACTTAGTCGCTTCTTGAGGCCATTCAGTATCCTTCTAAATATTAATGACCTAAAATTGGGGTTTGTGTTACAGTTCTCCCACCAGTTTTATATAGATACACAAAACGCACATACAATTTATTCTCGCAGTGAACCTATGTATGTCTGTGTCTATATATGTGTGTATGTATATATGTCTGTATATATATATATATATATATATATATATATATATATATATATATATATATAAACATATCTTTCAGTTATATTAAACAGTGGAGATGTGTAAAAGGGTGGAATAAAAATGTGTCAGGTCTGCTGTGTAACTCATGTCATGAAAAATGTGACATCCTCACAAGTTTGCATCCATTCTTTTAGTTTTTTTTAAATTGCATAAACCTGCTATATTTACAGTATTCACCAAAAACTAATCATGGAAAAGACGGAATGGAGGAAGTTTAGGAATAGATCAAAAATCCTGTACAAATTATGAAAGAGCACATACATGGAAAGAAAAAAGTCAGGACATAAATGAGTTTTTTGGAGGGTGAGGAGTTTGTAAAACTTGGGAATGGGTAGTGTATAATTTTTTTAGAGGAATTTTGGTGTAAGAACAGACTAGGTGAAGGGAAATCCCTACTGGGGATACATATGTGGGGTCTGTATCATTTAATCGAATTGTCAAAATGTCGAGCACCCTTCCATCGACACCTAAGTGTCGAATGTCCTCTTCAGCAAACAGCCACATCATCAATTTCTTTCCCAGGGAAAGAAATTGCTCAGCCGTTGTTTGAAATCTGCCCTTTTCCCTGCTGTAGTGCGATCTCTGAGTTAGCATATTTACTTAGGGGGGTGTAGGGGGCACACTCCCCACATTAGGGAATGTGGGGGCGAAGCCCCCCACATCGTAGTGTTTGTTAAATTGTGTCATTCGTATTTGGGATACTGATTTCTTTCCCTTGGAAAGAAATCAATGATGTGCCCATTCGGTGAAGAGGACGTTCGACGGTTAGGAGTTGATGAAAGGGTACTAGACATTCTGACAGAGTAAGTAATGTAGACCCCATGTTTGCAGGCTGGCTAGATATGAGAAGACATCTTGGTGTTTGCAGTTTTTTTTTCATTTGATTTAGCTGCAGGTCTGACTGAAACAGTTGAAATATTGGTGGTTTGGATTGTAAGGGTTGCAAGGTCTATGAAGAGGCAAAGAGGAAAGATGTGCAGAAGTTAATGAAAGGGGTAGTTTGTATTTAAGAGAAGGTATATATATCACAGTATACCCTGTCAGAACTATTTTTATTTAACTGCCAAGGATTATCAGCCTGCTTCGATGTTTTGAAGTAAATGAGGCTATATTGTCTCAGTTAAAGAAGATGGTGGAGACTTGAGTAAGGGTAGGCAAATGTACATCTAACTATGATTTAATGAGCATACTTGAGTACAAGGTATACACAAAATGTTTCTTTCTATTTTGAAACAAGTCCACAACATTGTACAAAAAACTATCTGAATAACAGAAGGTACAAAGAAAAGACACTCTGTGGGGAGTGAGGTTGACAGACACATTAAAGTTGTAATGCTTCCATGACCTTATGTGGCACCTGTTATATGACAGCCATATTGGATGGTTGGAGACTGCTGTTGCAGTATAAACCTATGCATAAGAGTACTGATGCCTCTGAAACATGCTGATTTTATCTCCCCAGGAGAAAATGGTTTTGGCTCTTTTGGAATCAATGCGGTTAAATTGAAAGCCTTGACAGTCTTTATTGATTTGATTTTAGGCTATATCTTGCAGTTTAATTTTTGCACTTATACATCCAGATAGTATTGTGCATCCCAGTGTTTTTTAATAGGACAAGTTTTGGTTTGATACATTTTGCTTTTTTTCCTGATAGGACCTCAGAATGGATGGAATGATCCCCCAGCATTTAATAGAACAACCAAGAAAACAAAAGTAAGTATGTCTGAAGGAATGAAACTGAAATACTTGCATTGGAGATATAATTTACAATTCATAACTGCTTAGTTACTGGGAACATTTTGGCAAAGAAAAGGCATTAGTCATTGCTGTACTAGAAAATTGTGCATATATTTATGTACAGACACACACACACACACACACACACATATGTGTATATATATATATATATATATATATATGTGTGTGTGTGTGTATATATATATATATATATATATATATATATATATATATATAAAATCAGCATGATGTTTCATCGAATATGTTCTTATAATGACGGTGAGAAAGAAGTGAAGCAGCTTTCTCATACTGAGATTGTAGTACAGTTGGCTTCGGAAAATTTGCCCTTTCCCAAATTTAGAGTGATTTCAGACTTGATATATATATATAGTTCATAATTCATAGGTTAGTACTAAGCTAGCTGCCCTTGCGAGCCATTTTAAGCTTAGCCAATTATCCCTTGGGAGACTCAAACCCTGCACCTTGTGTTTGTAAGGCAGACACCTTATATATATATATATATATATATATATATATATATATATATATATATGTATATATGTGTATGTGTGTGTGTGTATATATACACACACACAGCAGAGGGTGTGGGGAATGCTTTGGGCTTGTCCCATGCAAAAACACTGGTTTCTGGGGGGGGGGTTCGATCCTTTGTAGAGTGATGTGTATTTGCTGCAACACTTTGTTGTCAGTGATATATCCATGCTGACATTTTTGCACATCAGCAAGTTATCATGCTTATATATATTTATTTTGATAGATATGCATGTATGTTTGTGAATATGTGCATTGTGTGTGCATGTATGTGGGTGTGCCCTTGAACACTCACCACAAACATACACAAGTATGTATGAGTGTGTGTTTCTGTCTATATATATATATATATATATATAGTTCCCTATCAGAAGCCTGAAACACTATAAGCTTGAAAATCAAAATCCTGAAACCAAAAGCCTGAAAATTCAAAATCCCGAAAACCCAAAATCCTGAAACTCAAAATCCTGAAAACACAAAATGGACATACTGACGTCATTGTGGCTTTGCTATTGTTAGCCCTGTGGTGTTAGGTCATGCGTTGGGTTCAGGTAAGTGTGCGGTTGGTTTTATGTTAGGGTTAGGGGCGGTTTAAGTGAGTTAGGGTTAGGGCAGGTTAGGCATGTATGCAATAGTGACAAATATTGGGGTTAGGGGCGGTTTAAGTGAGTTAGGGTTAGGGCGCGGGTCAGGTGAGTGTGCGATAGTGACGGACCTTAGGGTTAGGGTCAGGGTCAGTTGGTAGATATTAGTGTCTTTATAGTGACATATTAGCATTATTTGTGTTTTCAGGATTTTGAGTTTCAGGATTTTGGGTTTTCGGGATTTTGAATTTTCAGGCTTTTGGTTTCAGAATTTTGATTTTCAAGCTTATAGTGTTTCAGGCTTCTGATAGGGAACCATATATATATATATATATATGTATATATATATATATATACATATATGTATCACACACACACACACACACACACACACACACACACACACATACAGTGGATATAAAAAGTCTACACATCCCTGTTAAAATGTCAAGTTTTTGTGAATAAAAAAATGAGACCACAATAAATAATTTCAAAACTTTTCCCGCCAATAATGTGACCTATAACCTGTACAATTCAACTGAAAAACAAATCGGTTAGGGTAAAAATATAAAAAAATAAAAAACGTACACTACGCTAGTTGCATAATTGTGCGCATACTTAAACTAATATTTTGTTGAAGCACCTTTTGATTTAATTGCAACATTCAGTCTTCTTGGGTACACACCTGCCATCAATTAAAGAGACTCTGATTAACCTCAAATAACGTTCAGCTGTCCTAGTAGGATTTTCCTGACATTGACTCAGTTGCCTGCTACAGCAAAATCCGTGGTTCACAGAGAGCTTAGAAAGCATCATAGGGATCTCACGATAAAAGGTATCGGTCAGGAGAAGGGTAGAAAAAATTTTCCACAGCATTGGTTATACCATGGAACACAGTGAAGACAGTCATCAAAAAGTGGAGAAAATATGGGACAACAGTGATGTTGCAAAGAACTGGATGCCTCTCCAAAATTGATGTAAAGACAAAACGAAAACTGGTCAGGGAGGCTGCCAAGAAACCTACAGCAACACTGAAGGAGCTGCAGGAACTTCTGGCAAGTACTGGTTGTGTAATACGTATGACAACAATCTCCTGTATTCTCCATATGTCTGGTCTATGGGGTAGGGTTGCAAGACAGAAGCCCTTTCCTACACAGAAAAATATCCAGGCCCAGCTAAAATTTGCAAAACCATACATCGTCTCCCAAAAGCATGTTTGAAAATGTGTTATGGTGTGATGAGACCAAAGCTGAACTTTTTGGACACAATTCCAAAAGATAAGTTTGGCGCAAAAACAACATGTCGCATCCCCAAAAGAACACCACCCCCATGGTGAAGCATGGTGGTAGCAGTGTCATGCTTTGAGGTTGCTTTTCAGCTGGAACTGGGGCTTTAGACAAGGTGGAAGGAATTATGAACTGTTCCAAATACCAGTCAGTTTTGGCCCAAAACCTTCAGGCGTCTGCTAGAAAGATGAAGAGGAATTTCACCTTTCAACACAACAATGACCCCAAGCATATATACAAAGCAAGAAAATAATGGCTTCACCAGAAGAAAATTAAAGTTTTAGAATGGCTCAGTCAGTGCCCAGACCTAAATCCAATAGAAAACGTGGTGTGACCTGAAGAGGAAGAGTGGGCAAATATTGCCAACTCAAGATGTGCCATGTTGATAGACTCCTACCCAAGAAGAGTGAATGCTGTAATTAAATCTAAAGATGCTTCAACCAAGTATTAGTTTAAGGGTGTACACACTTATGTAACCAGCATATTATACGTTTTTTATTTTTTTATATTTTTTCCCTTAATAGATTTGTTTGTTTTTCAATTGAATTGTACAGGTTATAGGTCACATTAAAGGTGGGAAAAGTTTTGAAATAATTTATTGTGGTCTCATTTTTTTTCTGTCACAAAAACCTGGCATTTTAATAGGGGTCAAGGTGCTTGGATGGGTACTTTCCAAAGGGGACATTTTATTAGTGGGTATGTCTAATTAGGAGGAATGTAGATGAACCTTGGTATTAGACCTGGATGATAACCCCAGCAGATAAGCTGTGCCAGACTGAAGGACATTTTTAACATGGTGGTGAAGGAGAGGTGGTTATCAACATAGGTACCCACATCCCGGATATTTTTTTTCCCTTTTAAGGACAGTACCAGAGATTTGGCAAGAGAAGGGGGTGGCCTTCCCAAAGGCGACTGACTGTTCTTTTTTTTGGCATTTAAGGTGATCCTTTTGCTGATACACTATGTACTCACCAGACACTGGTCTGATAAGGCCTTACTGGAAAGTCAGTGTTAAAAGGGAATGTGACAAGTGCAACCAGTTTGCATTCATCTGAAAACTTATGCTTAGTCCTTCAGCATCTGATATTACTTCTGAAAAGTAAATGCCAAAGAGGAGGGAGCCCAGAGCAGTACCCTGTGGAGCACCACTGTGGTGGGATTATTCTGATGCCCCTTGCATTCCTAGTGTGAGTTCTTTCATTGACACATTTAGTAGTCAGCATTTGAGATAATGTTGAGTTGGGAGGTTTTACCTATGGTACATGCATTTTGGTATGTGAGTATTTGAAGGCCTTGGTAAAGTCAGAGTAAGCAGTATATATGTATGGTCAGACCATTGTTTAGGCTTCCTTGACTCTGTAAAGGAAATTAACTGTGATGAGTAGACAAGGATCTGAGAATCCAAATTAGTTTGCATCAAAGATTTGAAGTTGTCCTGTATCTAATTAGCTGGACAGTTGTGCATTATGCATCTTTGCACAGGACACTAGCAAGAATAATAATAGATTCATAATTACTGGCATTAGTTATAGGGCTGCCTATGTGTGGTAGCAGTTTTGTGACTGTTCTCCATTCTTCTGGGGCATAGCCAGTGGCAGTAGTCCATTTGGAAGAGACTTGAGAGGATGAGCTACCTGGTACTTATCATTTATTAGCCAGCAGCCTAGAATATTAATTGGGACCTATGGAACTAGTGTTTTTGATTTTGGAGTGGGCTTGATAGAGCCTTATTCAAAGTGATTTTGAGAATGGGGATGACATTGAAGTGGGTAGTTCACTTGAAGTAAGAGTTAAATTTGTTTGCAAGGATATTGGTAATGATTTCAGGGTTAGAGTGGGATGTGCTTACATAGCTGAATATTACTTCTAAGTTACCTGACATAACTGAAGAAGTTGTTGTGAGGATCTTCAGAATCAGTGGCAACTCTGACCTTGCACTGTTTACTGATGTTCTTCGTGTTTCAGTGTTGCAGTCATCTCATTTGGGATATCTGCCTGCAGGTAGCCCTCAGCCGGCCTGAATACCAGAGTCTTGGATTCCTGCTTCGGATGCTGTCTCTTCTTCCATGACATCAGGTCATCAGGGGTATAAAACATGCAGCCAATGCCATTACATCAGTCATTCTTGCCTGAAGCAGAAGCAGTTCGCAAGTGCCGGTCGGCCGACTCCTGAAATTTTCATTTTCGAGTTTCAGAACCGAAGTCTTCAAAAAGCTAAGCCCCCCATTGGGGATCTTTTTCTTGCTCTTAACTGATGTCAGTAAAAGTTAACAATTGTATAACCTGTTGAAAGCAAATACCTCGTAAAGATTTTCATTCGTACTGCATTGCTTGCTTAGGCCCAGACCACGACATTCCTCACTGTTGGTTTTGTCTCTTATTCAACCCCCGTACTATTCGTCATCGGTCTATATTTGCAGCAAATTATTTTGGTACTCTCTTTGCAGACTAGCCATGGCTCTGTGGCACACAGCCTTGAGCTACCAAGTGCACCTACAAGCTCAATTCCTGCCAGGCAAGCTAAATTCACTGGCAAAACCAAAAGAAAAAGAGCAATTCCACCAAGGCACGACTCCACTGGTATTTTCCACATGAACAAGCTTCATTGAAACACTTTCTTCAGAATAAAATCATAAACGCTGTTATCACTACAGATGCGTTTTCGTCCTCTAATGACGTATTCAGATGAAACAGAAATGCATACCTTTTACAATTCTTCCCCTAAAATACCCTCCACTTAATTAATACTGCTATCCAATTGGTGTATATTCTTAATGTGGTCACATGTACTTAATAGATGTTCAGCCCTATAAAACTTTTTTTTATTAATTCCTGTAAAACAGTCCTTTAAAACAGTTCTAAACACATACATACATATATAAATATCTAAATATCCACAATACCTTCTCTAAACTCTAATAGATATAAATATATAAATGTAAATGCAAATAACATGTAGTTTTATACATGTTAAAAACCTTATAAAACAAACTTTTCTTCCATACAATAGCACCATCTTGTGTCCAAAGAAAGAATTAAAATCCTATACAAGTGCTTTTTAGATAAATGCTTCAAACAGTAATATAGTAAAAGACATACATTTTCTTTTTTCTCTTTTTGAACCAGAATAAATTATTGCGCATACACTTTTGATGTTGCAGTCCTTAGTTTTGTCCTAAGGTAAGAAGTATTACATTTTTTTAAAATTAATATACATAAAGGGATACATTTTTCCAGAGTCACTAGAGCTTTGCAGCCCTTAACTTTAAAACTGGAGCTAGAGAGACTGCATCATTCAGACCTGGAAATCTAGTAGCTTCCAGGAATAGTTGCCACAGTAGTTCTTTGTATTCAGTGGAAGTCTCCCATGGACCTCCTCTTATGTCCTTTGGAATTACTTCCAATGCAAAGAATATGAATTTACCTTCTTGACAGCTTACTGTGTGTCTGTAAAGAGCATTCTTGGTACACTTTGTTCTAATTTCATAATTATGCTCATAGATTCTGTTTTTTAACTTTCTTTCTGATTTACCTACCTAGAATGCTTCACAATGGTCACAAAGCCCTATGTACACAATACCACTAGTGTCACAATTTGCACAGTCCCTACTACTAAGTCTATTCCTACTGCTAACCAGAATAGTGTCCCTCATGTAGATATACGGGCACTGGGAGCATCGTCCACATTTAAAGGTCCCTACTTTACCTTCTTTACGTGTAAGGCCATCTTTTTTGCCTTCTAATATAGCCTTTAGACTTCTACCCCTTCTGTATGTGCATCTTAAAGGGTTATCGAAAATTCCTTCCAAGTCTGATAGTTCACCAAATCTGTTCCATTCCTCTTCTAGCAATTTTCTTATTCTTACTGCGTCTCCATTATAATCTGTCACAAAATTTCTTTCACCTTCAAAATTCACTGTTTTAACATTTTCCTTACTAAGCCCTGTTTTGTCCCCCAAAATGGGTTTAAATCTATCCTGCCTTCCTTCTCTAACTTCTTTTTCTGTGTTTTTTATAAATTTGTTGGGGTAACCTCTTTCTGTAAACATTTCACTCAATGTTTTGCATTCTACCTCAAAATCACATTCTCTGACATATTGTCCCTTAACAATTCCTTTTTTCTGATGTAGGGGGTGTGCACTGCTGTACGCTAAATATTAATTTGAGAAAGTTTCTTTCCGATATATCTTTGAACTGAAAATACCTTCACATGTCTTAATAGAAATGTCCAGATATTCCAATTCATCCTTATTAATCTTGTATGTGAAATTTAAAAAATCAGTTGATTCTGATATATAATTTAAAAATTCAAAAAACATGCTTTCAGAGCTTGTCCATAAAAAAACACATGTCATCCAGAGATGGACCTGTCTGCCTCCCCTCAGAACTACCAATTGGACACGTTCTGCACAAGGACTTCCCACAGTCAAGCTTGGAAAGTGGATGGCCCTGTCCTTTACCTGAGAAAGCTACTCAGTTTATGTCTTTCCCCCTTTGCCTCTCCTCTCGAAGGTTCTGCTAAAGATCAAACAGGACAAACCAAGGACAATACTAATTGCACCAGACTGGCCAAGCCAGCACTGGTACCCCCTCTTGTGCAATATGACACTGCTGGAACCATGGCACCTGCCTCAGACTCCTTCCCTGCTGTCTCAGCAGGCGGGCCAGATTCTGTATCCTCAGCTTCAAACCCTGAATCTTGCAGCCTGGCTAATTCCTTGAGCTCTCCAATAGCATCCCTCAGTAAGCAGGTGCTAGATGTCATTCTGGAGGCAAGGAGACCTAGTACTAGAAAATCCTATCCTGAAAAGTGGAAAAGATACTGTTCCTGGAGCCAGACTTAGGGGATGGACACCTCATATTCTAGAGTACTTAACAGAAATGCTCCACAAGGGCCTATCCTTCTCGTCAATTAAAATTCATGCCTCTGCCATTTCAGTACATTATAATACTGAACCACCCATCTTCTCTCAACCCCTGCTAAAGCAGTTCCTCAGCGGGGCCAAAAATTTAAGACCCCCCCCCCCAGGAGAGCCCCTACTCCAGCCTGGGACCTTAACTTTGTATTGGAAAAGCTCACTCTCCCTTCTTTTGAGCCAGCTGCAACTGCAGAGTTGAAATTCCTTTCCTGGAAAACAGTCTTCCTTCTAGCCATCACTTCTGCAAGAAGAGTGTCTGAATTACAGGCTGTCATGGCAGTGGAGCCCTTCATTATTTTCCATGCAGACAGGGTTTCCCTCAGGACCAATCCTTCCTTTATGCCCAAGGTGGTGTCTAGTGTGGCCCTTAATTAGTCCATTCATTTGCCTACCTTTTTCCCGAATCCACAAAACAAAGGAGAACGAATACTGCACTCTTTGGACATGCACAGACAACTTAGATTTTGTTTGGACAGGACTAAGCCTCTCAGAAAATCTGAACAGCTGCTAGTTGGCTTTGCTGCAGGGGCAGAGGGGAAGGCCATTTCAAAGCAAACCATTTCCAAGTGGATAGCCCATTGCATTAATTTCTGCTATAAGCACCATGGAAAACCTACCTCACAGGGGATAAGATCACATTCCACCAGGGCTGCATCTACCTCTACAGCCTTTATCAGATGTTTCTCTACCAGGGGCATCCTAGAAGCTGCTACCTGGAGCTCTGTACATACCTTCATCAAGCATTACCACATACCTGTTTTTTCTAAATCCAGAGCTGGTTTTGCCACTGCAGTCTTGCAGGGCTTAATAGCTGGCCCTAATGCACTCTCGGTTCCTCCACCCTTCCTTAGCTTTGGGAATCAACCCTAATGTTATGACTGCAACAGTGAAATACGAAGAACATAGTACAGTTGTGTACACTTACCATAAATGTAGATATTAGAGTGTATTCTCTGTTGCAGTCCTGGTTACCCTCCCTCCAGCCCCCTGACGTCTCTTGGCTCTACCTTTCCTTCTTGTTTGGTGTATTTAAGCTTTCTGATGCATTTGCTTTTTGTTGGTGGGGTACCATAACATATATTAGCTTCCCATTGTGGGGGCACCTGACATCTGGGGCAAGAAAAACTGATGTAATGGCATCGGCTGCATGTTTTATACCCCTGATGACCTGACGTCATGGAAGAAGGGACAACATCCAATGCAGGAATCCGAGACTCTGGTATTCAGGCCGGCTGAGGGCTACCTGCAGGCAGATAACCAAAATGTGATGACTGCAACAGTGAATACACTTGAACGTCTACATTTATGGTAAGTGTACACAACTCTACTTTTCCCTTTCCATTTTGGCACTGTTAGCCGTCAGGATTTTTTCCCATTTGGAGTGTGCCATGCAGTCTGTGATCCCTTCCATTGCTTCTGCCAGGCTGTCCCGTACAAGACACTAGCACTGGGTGTTCACCTATTCTTTTGGCTATAATTGCTTCCTAGTAAACTCCTAGGCTGTTGTCTCTAATATATTTTATGTGATAGCCTGCTGGCAAACTCCGTAGGTCTGTAATAAATCAGCGTAGTTGTGAAGGATTATCATTACTATAGCTCTGTACAGTACCTAAGTTGTCTGTGTGACTTTGTGGTTGTTACTGAATATGTGCAAAAGCACATTTCCTCTTTGCTTTTTCATTTCATTATTCATGGCATCTCAAAAGCCATATAAACATCAATGGGAGAATTCCTTAGTTGTTATAGTTTGAAAAGTAATCTTGTGCATTTTTTAAGAAATCAAGAAGGGACAGTAGAGACTCCATTTACTGAGGATCCCCAGGAAAAAAAAAACAACCTGCAGGGGAAGCTACTGATGTCTTTTTACCCCTGTTTTATTAAAAGTGTGCTGACATACTGCATTTCCACATGTTATGCCAGCAGCTTAGCGGTAGACAGGAAGGCCCTTCAAAGGACCATTAACTCTGCCCAAAAAATCATTGGCTGCCCACTGCCCTATTTGGAGGAACTCTTCAGCTCTCACTGTCTCAGTAGAGCAACCAACATCTTCGAAGACCCTTCCCACCTTGGACATCACCTTTTTGAGCTGCTGCCTTCTGGCAGATGGTTCAAGTCCATTTCATCTCGTACAAACAAGAAAAGTTTCTATCCCAGAGCCATATGTCAACTGAACAATACTAAATACTCACACTGAGTACAGATAATAGCCATTTGCAGTGTAAAGTATATGTTTACATCGCTGTGCACCTTACTTTATTCCTTTCATGTGCAATATACCCAAGTGCAATGACTTAGTTGTTTACGGCATTGTATTATATTGTATTGTTCGGTATTGTATTCTTTTATTTATTCATGTTCATTATATGTAATTGGACATTAGGAGGATTGCTACAAATTTCATTGTACTTGTGCAATGACAATAAAGGAATCTTATCTTAATTTTTATATTCACATGTCAATTAGTTTTGACCCACTGGCTTTACTTGATGCCCTAAATATTTCAGCAATGCACACTCAACTCCATCTTTGCATTTTAGCCCCAATGCTTCAAATTATCTTCAAACTATTGCATTCTATATCTGTGTTTAATTTGAGTACAGTATTTCTTTATGAATTTTCAAAGTTTCTTGTAAAACGGTCTGGCTTGCACTCATCAGACTGCCTATGATGCATTTTCTTATTTCATTACATCATTTTTTTTTCTTCATTTTAATAGCGCTAACAGCTTATTTTCATGTTTCTGTTCAACAAATTTCAAGTTCTTTAGAAGACACTTCTTTTCTCTCCTTTACATGTTTGCAAAATGGGCCCTTCTACTTCATATTCTATAATCTTGATTAAATACAGGTTAATGTTTCTTGTCATGCTTATAGTCCTAGACCTGACAGGTGCATCATATTTGGGGCACACCTCATGATTCTTTCTAATCTTCTTTACGGTTACAGTGCATTCTCATTCCTTTTCTTATTTTTTGCCTTGTATTTCTCTGCTGTTTCTATCTTACACTCCTGCATTTCTTCAGTTAATTATTTTAAATGCATACTTGGAATTGCACTCATTCATAAATCCACAGTTATTGATAAGGTCAGGTGAGTTTCTGTTAGGAGCCTGTCTCTTACTCGATCATTTCTTACACCGCAATGTATTCTGTCTTTTTATTAATGAATCCTGCAACAAAACATATTTACATTTAGCTCAATATTAAAAGCATCTGTATTCTCTGCTTAAATTTGTGCAGTTGTAAAGAAGGGATGAGTGGAAAGTTCTTCCTGGGTTCACAATTATTTCTGATTATCTCACTTGCTGTTTTGCTTTTTCCTCTTTTGTAAAAGCAGTAAATTCCTTCACCACCTTTTCCTCAGAGACCTGCAAATATGTAGCATGCTGTATCTTTTTAAGAGGACTAGGCCACGTTTATGGATTCAAGCCTTCCATAGGTTCATAGGTTGGTACTAGGCTATTGGCCCTAGGGCCTATACAAGCCTAGCCATAACAATTCCCTGGCTATTTATTCCCAGAATATTTACTTCCCTGGACCCCTGTCTAGCAGGGTGACTGATGTGATCCCCGGGGTAAATTTCCTATTTCCCATCCAGTCATCAAAGTTCCTTTTGAAGAGGGCCAAGGAGGCACTCTGCTTGACATGTATGGGCAGTCTATTCCAGAGTATGGGAAGTCTATGGGTCAGGAACCTATCCCTCCAGCATGTTTTGTTCATTGTGATGACAAACTTTAGGTCCCTGGAGCGTGTGGCTCTGATGGATTGGGATTTCTTTAAGTGTAGCATGTCCAACAGCTCTGGGTTTGGCATGGCATTGTATGTTAAGCAGAGATCGCCTCTGTGTGGACGATATGTGACAGAGTATAGCTGGAGTTATTTTAGTCGGTCAGCACAGGGCATCTTCTTTAGGCCTGTAATTCTTTTAGTGAGGTGTTTCATAGGCCTTTCCAGTTGTTGCAGATGTCTTATGAGGTACATACCAAATGAGGTGTTGTACTTCATGATGGGTCTAATGAAGGATGAGTACAGTGGGGTAATGACCTCCTTTTTTCTGGATGAAAAGCCCAGGTGTACCACATAGAAGGATTTCCTAACTGTTGTGGCAGTGTGGTTATTAAAGGTGAGACCACTGTCCACCTGTGTTCCTAAGTCTCTTGTCACACTTTTGGTGTTTAGTGTACTGCCACCTATGTGGTAATTCATGGGTCCATGGCTTTTCCCAAAGGGGATAACTATACACTTCTTGGCATTGAGCTTGAGCCCATGGCTCTGGCACCAAGCATCTGTTTCTGTAAGGCCCTTTTGGAGAATATCCACATCATTTGATGGTTCAATAATGGCTCCCAGTTTGCAGTCATCTGCGAGCTTTGCTAGCCAGAGTCCCTTAGTGTTGGCCTGTACTTCAGAGAAATAGATGCCAAACAAGAGCAGTCCCAGGACTGAACCCTGAGGTACTCCACTTGTCACTTGTCTGGAGCTGGATTTGGAGTTGGCTACTTTTACAGTGTGGGTTCTGTTAGTAAGCCAGTTGGCAACCCATCAAGTAACGTTGGGATTTATGCCCAGCTTAGTAAGTTTGTCTATGATTCCAGAGTGGGGGTGGTGTCGAAGGCCTTGGCGAGGTCCAGATAGTCTGTGTGGACTGCTTTACCCTCGTCCACGGCTCTGTAGACTGATTCAAAGAAGTCATTCAGGTTCAGGAGACATGATCGGCCCTTCACGAAACCAAACTGGGTGGGGTCCAGTGTTTGAAGGTTGCCAGTGTCTTTGTTTATAAGTTCCATGATAATGCATTCCATGGCCTTGCAGATCAGGCATGTCAGACTGATGGGACGATAGTTCCCAGGATCCAAGGTGGATCCCCCCTTGTGGAGTGGGATAACTGTAGCTGTGTGCCACTCAGTGGGCACAAAGCCTGAAGTGAGGCTATGATTAAACATGACACTTAGGTGAGGTGCCAGTTCATTTTGTAGTTCATGTAGTACACAGCTCAGGATGTCATCTGGTCCCATGGATGCTGTATTCTTGGCTTTGGAGAGTGCGGTTTTTACCTGTGTGGCCGTTATTACAAGATTTTGGCAATCTTTCGGTATTGAGATGGGCCCTTTAGGAGGTAAGGGGGGGTGAACTTGGCACTGAATTGATCTGCCCGGATATTGGCAATGTCCTTGGGATCAGTATATTTAATGCCATTCTGTTGTAGCTCAGAGAAGATCTGAGCATTGCCATTTAGATTCTTGACATAGCTATAAAATGCCTTGTGGTTGTCTTTGAATCTTTGGCAATTTTATTTCCTTAACTAGCTTTGGAGGATTTTATGAGAGATCTCAGCTTCTTACTGAGGCTGGTAAGGGAGTTTTTTGCATTCTGGGATTTTCCTCTTTTCTCTAACAGTTTTTTTCCTTCTGTTGTATAGTTTGTTTATGACAAGGGACCACCAGATTGGCTTCCTTTTTTTTGGAGGAGAGCGTCTTGGTTCTATTTGGGATGGCACGATTCATACATGAGTGGATGTGCTCATACAGTGCTTTAGTGTAGGATTCGGCAGTTGAACTTTAAGTTCCCGTCTGCATGGGTGTCATGAAGTTTGTCACTTCTGACTTGAGTAGCATGAAGCTGGCCTTGGAGAAGTTTTTTACAGATGTTTCCTTACTGGGAGTGGGGATGGGATGTGGATGTCAAAGGTGATTAGCTTATCATCAGACCTAACCAACGAGTGGGTGACCACTGGTGTGGGGCATCAATTTCCCATGTTGGTAATGACCAGGTCCAGGATTTTGGAGCTCCTGATGGGACAATGGATTAGTTGATCCAAGGCACTGGAATTTACGAATTCCAAGAACCGTTGGGCAAAGGTGTTGGTACACGAGTAGTTTTCCCAGTTAATGGCAGGGTAGTTGAAATCACCCAGTATTAGGGTGTTTGGTTGTATCTTAATATTTTCCAGTATGTTAAGAAAGGTGTAGTGAGAATCTTGGGGCATGTTGGGGGATCTGTAGCAAGCTACAGTTTGGATTGCAGTCTTACCTAGTGTTAGTTGCAGTTTACCTTTACATCGTCAATCCCAATATGGGCGAAAACAACTTCCGCGAATACCGAAGTGCGAACATCTCCAACGTCGAATTCCGCATAAGCGAATGGCAAAATCTTGCCCCTTTTTGACCCATAGTAGCACTGGTGTGGAGGTGTGGCGTGGCCATAAATGTCGAAATTCGACATATTTTCGACATTTAAAATTTTTGCAGTTTCAGTTCACTTAAATGAGTTGATTAAGTGGACTGTCGATCATGTGTGATCGATATAAAGGTAAACCGTTAGTTGCACCTGGAGAATTTCAGAAGCATTCTTTTGGGCAGCTAGCCTGGAGGTGTGAATATCCTTGGTGAATATGGACACTCCTCCACCTTTAGTGTTTCGATCCTGGTTTGGTGGCCAAAAAGTGTGGTAGGAGTTGTAGCCTGGTATTGCAGAGGTGCTGTCTGCAGCCTTGAACCAGGTCTCACTTACTGCACAGATATCGATGTTCTCTATGTTTAGGAGTACCTCGAGAGAGTGCATTTTGAGATGTAGACTTCTAGCATTCAGTAACATTACCTTCAGATTTTGAATACTTGTACCTGTTACGGTGGTGGTTTTGTCCTTTGAGCCTTGCCTAAGAAAGGCACTACAGGGGTGGCAAGAGCCTTTGCCATTAATCTGAATCCCAGGGGCGACAGGTGCAGACCATCTCTGCCAAAGCATCGTGGTTTGTCGATCATGTCATCCCAGGCAGACAGATACTGGATCCCCTTTGAATGACACCAGAAGCTTAGCCAATTGTTGAAGTCAATCAATTTGTCCTTATACTGTGGTATCATTCTGGGCGAAAGCAGGATGCTACTCGGGGCTAGGGTCATACCTGCCTGGGCCACATGATCCGAGAGCTCTTCCATGTCTCTTTTCATGTAGTCCAGGAAGGTATGTCTCAAGTCATTCACTCCAACATGGACAATGACAGCAAGTTTCACACTTTGCTATTTTACCTGCAGGATTACATTTAAGTTTTAGGTGTTTCAGGGCTTTCACTGTTCAGTCAAAACTTCTGATAGGGTGTCATGTAGGTGAGTTTCTTGTTTCCAAGTGGTGATTATTCATAATGTGTTGTAGAAGGAATGTGTGTCACATGGCAGTGCAGTATTATAAGCTGCTCAGCATCATTAAAGCTATGTATCACACAAGCTGCATGTTTTTTTTTTTTTTTTTTTTTTTTTTTTTAGTTTGACAAAGTTATTGTCTAGAGCTGCAGTGTAGCTTATTTTCCAAAGTATCTACTTTATTCCTCCTTCCCACTCATTTTCTAAAGTCCTTTCTAGCTGACGCTGCAGTGGAGCTGCATAGCTCCCTGATTCCGAAACCAAGGAACGTCTGACTTTACTATCTTAATGAGCTTTCACATAGTTGATATAACTTTGTAAAAGTATGGTGTCTAGGCAGCAGCATCTGGGATGTATTTCCACCTGATGACATAGCTCAGACTCTCCATTAAAAGAAAAAAAAAGTTAAGACAAGCTATTCTTTGCACTCCCTTCTTGGGTGAAGAGATGCTCTTTTGGCAAGCTTTGCAAGACATGGCAGCTCTAGTAGCATTGAACGGCGAAGCCCGTGTTACAGCCTCAGAAGCCCGAGTTTAAAAAGCAACTTGTGGGCTTCATGAGCGAGGATTTGTATGCATATTCCTGGGGGGGGGTGGAGTAGGATACATGCTGTCCCAGACTTTCAGAAGAGGAGGAGAGACATTGCTTGGGCTTTTAAACTTAAGTAATTGTCTTTTGGTAGCCTTTATTAAAGAGTGCACAAGGGGAGGGAGTTGTGGGTCCTATTGGGGATGCAAGTTACTCCATTCGCCCATTCCATCTGAAAAGGATTAGGCCAGATAAGTCATTAGCAACCCTCACTGCAGCCCGAATGATGTCCATATACAGTGGATATAAAAAGTTACACACCTCTGTTAAAATGCCAGGTTTTTGTGATATAAAAAATGAGACCACAATAAATCATTTCAAAACTTTTCCCACCTTTAATGTGACCTATAACCTGTACAATTCAATTGAAAAACAAACAAATCTGTTGAGGAAAAAATATATAAAAAAATAAAAAACGTACAATAAGCTGGTTGCATAAATGTGCAGACCCTTAAAATAATGCTTTGTTGAAGCACCTTTTGATTTAATTACAGCTTTTACTTCTTGGGTAGGAGTCTGTTAGCTTGACACATCTTGACTTGGCAATATTTGCCCACTCTTCCTTGCAAAAGTGCTCCAAATCTGTCCGATTACGAAGGCATCTCTTGTAAACAGCCCTCTTCATGTCACCCCACAAATTTTCTATTGGATTTACGCCTGGGCTCTGGCTGGGCCGTTCTAAAACTTTAATTTTCTTCTGGTGAAGCCATTCTTTTGTTAATTTGGATGTATGCTTGGGGTCATTGTCATGTTGAAAGGTGAAATTAGTCTTCATCTTCAACTTTCTAGCAGACGCCTGAAGATTTTGGGCCAAATGTGATTGGTATTTGGAACTGTTCATAATTCCCTCCACCTTGACTAAAGCCCCAGTTTCAGCTGAAGAAAAGTAACCCAAAAGCATGATACTGCCACCACCATGCTTCACCATAGGGATGGTGTTCTTTTGGTGATGCAAAATGTTGTTTTTGTGCCAAACGTACCTTTTGGAATTGTGACCAAAAATTCAACCTTGTTTTCTTCAAACCATAACACATTTTCCACATGCTTTTGAGAAACTTGATGTATTGTTTTGCAAATTTTAGCCAGGCCTGGATGTTTTTCTGTGTAAGAAAGGGCTTCCGTCTTGCAACCGTACCCCATAGCCCAGACATATGGAGAATACGGGAGATTGTTGTCACGTGTAGCACACAACCAGTACTTGCCAGAAATTCCTGCAACTCCTTCAATGTTGCTGTAGGTCTCTTGGCAGCCTCCTTGACCAGTTTTTGTCTCATCTTTTCATCAATTTTGGAGGGACGTCCAGTTCTTTGCAACATCACTGTTGTCCCATATTTTCTCCACTTTTTGATGACTGTCTTCACTGTGTTCCATGGTACATCTAATGCTGTGGAAATTGTTTTGTACCCTTCTCTTAACTGATACGTTTCAACAGTGCGATCCTTTTGATGCTTTGTAAGCTGTCTGCGAACCATGGCTTTTCCTGTAGCAGGCAACTGAGTACATGTCAGGAAAATCCTACTAGGACAGCTGAACTTTATTTGGGGTTAATCAGAGTGTCTTTAATTGATGGCAGGTGTGTACCCAAGAAGACTGAATGCTGTAATTAAATCAAAAGGTGTTTCAGCAAAATATTAGTTTTAGGGTGTGCACGTTTATGCAACCAGCTTATTGTACATTTTTTATTTTTTATATTTTTCTCCTAAAAAATTTGTTTGTTTTTCAGTTGAATTGTACAGGTTATAGGTCACATTAAAGGTGGGAAAAGTTTTGAAATGATTTATTGTGGTCTCCTTTTTTTCATTTCACAAAAACTTGGCATTTTAACAGGGGTACGTAAACGTTTTATATCCAATATAAATAGCTCTTGCTTCCATGATCCTGGTCAGATGGGCTTGAGTCTGTAAGACGCATCTGCTATCTAGGAGACAGAGAAATAAAATAATGTATCATACAGTCTAGCCCTTTCTAGGGCCTGCTAGGAAGAAGGCTGATCATGGCCTTACACTGCATTCCTGTCAGTCGTTCAGAACTGCATGTGTGAGTATGGTTCCCTCATAGGTTCATAGGTTATTACTAAGCTAACTGCCCTTGCGAGCCATTTTAAGCCTAGCCAGTTATCCCTTGTGAGTCTCAAATCCTACACCTTGGGTTTGTAAGGCAAACACCTTAGCCATTAAGCCACCCTCCCAACCCAAAATAAATTCCCACTGTCAGTCTCGAACCCAGGACCTTGGTAACACTAGTCTGTATGACCTACCACTAAGCCATGACTCTCTGTTTCTTCTTGCCTAGAAAATGTCTTGTGAGAGTAGTGGATCTGACACTGATGATCTCTGCAGTGGTTAACTGTTGTGATTACTTCTCTGGATATGTCTGGATCAGCGTAGGTTTTCATTACTGGATCACTTTTGCAGTAGCCTAAGCTAAATGAGATGCATCCTGCCAAGAATCAGATGTACAGCCAGCATCCAAAGCTTTAGGGCATCTTCCACATTATTTTCTTGCTGTTGAAACTACCAGTAAGACTTCTGTATTCACTATGTCTTCACAGGGTCTATGGTTGACTAGTTTCATTAGTTGGGTGGGTAAGTAACCCATTGGGAACTTCCTTCCTCCTTTTTTGAGAAAACTAGTATCTGTTTTTTTTCCCCCTTGATTTATGTCCAAGAGAAAGGGAAATGTTTGTGTGATTTGCCAGATTCCCCATCAGGAGCAGCACATCCTGTATTTTTTGCTTGGGGAGGACCATCACATTCAGTCTTGTTCTATCTGTAAAGCTTTTAATCCCAAAATTCATAGGTGGAAAATATAGTTCCTCATGTTTTACATTTAGAAAACCAAAAATTTAAGGCTTTAACCTGTAAAGTTATGAAGCAAGGTTTCAGTTCCATGGACTTCCCCTCTCCAGTCTTTACAAAGTGTCTGTCTGCAGTAATAGCTAATTTCTGGTTACAGGACATGCACCTTTTTCCTAATTTAGATAACTGACATATTTCTGCAGACTTTCTTCTAGGTTCTCAAGGTCTGTCTCTTTTCAACTAAACAGGATAGTGTTGTTAGGCTGTCTGATAGATACATCTCTCATGATAGCCTTCTCATGATAGCCTTCATCCTCGGGACTTTTTACTAAGAACAATTAATATGCAATGTTTTTCCTCCAAGATCACGCAACAGCAAGAGACTGTTTCAGAGCATTAGTCCCTCTATCCAGATTACATATGAGAAAATTGTAATGGTTCTTTAAATCACTCTGGACTCAACACCAGCATCCCTACTCATTTCAAATTCCAGTGCAGAGATTTGTCAATAGAGACCTCACTTGTTTGAATCAGATAGCCCTCAATCTGGGTCACCCCCACCCAGCTCCTATTCATTCTTTAACTATGGCTGCATCAGATTTTGTTTGGGGAGCTATTTTCAAAATGGAAAGTACAAAGTCTTTGGAACTATTAGGACAAAAAGAAACGCACAAACTTTGAATAAGTAGTGCCATTATTAAATGCTCTCAAAACAGTGAATAATCTTTGGATTTCAGGACCTCTTTGTTGTCACTAGAGATAACATTAGTCATGTGGGAAGTAAACATGAGGAACTAGATCTTACCCTTTTTGCAGATTAGCATTTCTACCCAGGGAACATGCCCAGCAGTTCAGTCTGTCCCAGTAGGCTACATACATTCTCACAGGGCAGAATTGTGTAGTAGACAAGTCGGCTGGGACCAGGACAGACCACCACTGATGGAATTTACATTCTAGGATCTGCCAGGAGATATCCATCTGTGGGAATTTCCTCAAGTAGACCTGTTTACCTTCATTCACAATGGACAGTGAAAGAAGTTGTATTCTGGGACGCGTTGCAAAATGGCCTATAAAACGGATGCATTTGCTTTCCCATGAACTGGACTGATGTTCTTCGTTTTCCATTGCTGCAGTCCTTACTATTGGGTATAGTCCGCATCCAGTCGGCCCGAATACCAGAGTATAAGGCTGACGTCGGTCAGGGCGCATTAGACTGACGTCAGTACGTCAGGGTACTAATGCGCATGACCGGCGTCATATCCTCAGTCTTTTTTGCCGCGTGGTCCGATGCAGAAGCAGTTTTGCGAGTGCAGGTTGGCGTTCTGAAATATTTCCGAAACCGGAGTTTCAGACCGAATCAGAGTTGGCTAAGTACCCCGTTGGGGAACATTTTGGTTTTTTCTTGCCTCAGTATTTAACCGGATGTCAGAAAAAGTGAATAACTGTATTTCTTGTGGGAAACAAATACCTCATAGGGATTACCATACATTGTGTATACCTTGTTTAGGGCCTGAGCACGCCGTTGTTGGTTGCCGCTCTTGTGCTAGGTTTAACAAACGCACTATTAAGAGGAGGTTAGACTGTGCCAGATTAGTGTTTGGGAAGCGTTGCAATTATAAAATGCCGTCGGATGCTCCGACGCCCGCTTCGTCCAAGAAGCGTAAGGACAAAACAGCGAAGCCTAGGGTTGATGAACCGGCAGTCCCGGACGTCGGTTCTTTAGGAGGCTCACTGGAGCCAGAGGTTTTGCCAGGAGTTTCTATGGAGTCTCAGGCAGAAACTTTACTGTTACAGGATGTACCCTCTCAGGAGGCAGGCCAGGCTGAGGGGGCTTCTCAGGTAACTATTCTTCCCTCTCTTCCCAAAATAGTTAGAGCCTCTCCTTCTGTTGCCAAAACTTCTTTTAGAGGAAGGCCAAGTTCAGTTTCAGTAGGGGCTTCTCCTAGCCTTTCGGGTTCTGTACCTAAGAAACATATGCTTAAAATGGCAGAAGATTTGATTACTATGATTAGAGGTTCTATGGGCCCTCCTGATAAGAGGCCTAGGGTGGAACCAGAGTTTGACAGTTTTGAACAGGGTTCAGGGGCTTCTGAGTCTTCTGCGGAAGATTTGCAGGAGTATCCTCATTATTCTGATTCTGATGTGGATGATGCCACTCCTTGGCTTCTCCTCCTGAGGATTTTTCATTTTCAGAGACTCTGCATTCCATGAGGGAGCACTTTAAATGGGAAGGCCAGGATTACTCTGATTCCAGGAAGAGGCTTAGGGAATTCTTGTTTTACCCCAGCATAGGCCCTTAGCTATCGTCCTGTGTTGACTGTGGTGGAAGATGTTTTGCAGAGGCTTCCTGAACCCTGATTCCTTGCCTCCTGCTCCTGTTAAACCTGATAGGTACTATAGGGTGCCCAAGCTCATAAGTATTTGTTTAAGAGTCCTAGGGCGACCCAGAAACTGTTTCTCAGGGGCCTAAAGGTGTTAAAGCCTCTGTGGTTAAAAATCCTGTTCCCACTGACAAAGAGGCAAGGGCGTTAGATAGGTGGGGTAAGAAAGTGTATACTTCTTCCACTCTAGCCATGAGAGCATTGAATTGTCAGTTTCACATGCTGAAATATCAAAATTATCTCCTTTCACAATTGAAATCTAAGGTGGATGCTTTGGCGGAAGGTATTGATTGTAAAGAATTGCTGGATTTAGTTTATGTGTCTGAACAAGTGGGCAAGCATTCTTTGCAATGTGGTTTTGATGCTGTGCAGGCCTCCTCGAGGGTGGCTGCCACTAGTTCTGTTCTTCGCAGGCATGCCTGGTTGAGGGATCAAAATTTGGCTGAGCATGTTAAGACAAGGATTTTGGATGCTCCTTTACAGTCTGATGTGTTGTTTGGTTCACCTGTGGAAGCAGTTTTAAAGAAAATGGAGGACAAAGCTAAGTCTATGCAAACTGTTAAAGATTTTTGCAGGTACAGCCACCGAAGTTTAGTAGAAATTGGCCTGCTAAGGGGTGGACATATCCTGCTTATGATTCCCAGTCTAGGGGTAGGTCTAGACGTGGTAGGGGCAGGGCCCAAGGTTCTTTAGGCCTAGAACAGGAGTTCACCTGCTCAGACTTCTGGTGAGGGCAGGGGTCAGTCCTTTCGTAAACAGACCCAATGACCTGCCTTTTCAGCTGCCAGTAGATTCTCGTCTGGCAGCTCCTTTGAAGGACGACTGTCTCTTTTCAAAGAAAATTGGGATTTAATTACTCAAGACAGATGGGTGTTGGACATCATTCACCACGGTTACAGATTTTATTTCCATACAATGCCCCCTTTCACAGGCATGCCAGACGTTCCTCCTCCACAAAGAAAAGAGGCTCACAAGCAAGTTTCTCAGTTACTCCAAATGGGGCCATTCAGCCAGTCCCTGTATCAGAAAGGGGCCTAGGATTTTATTCTCGCATGTTCCTAGTACCACAGAAGGGGAACACGTGGAGACCAATTTTGGATTTATCTCTCCTCAACACTTATCTGGACATTCCCAAGTTCAAGATGTTGACGTTACAACAGCTTTTACCCCTGCTGGGCAAAGATCACTGGATGGTAACTTTAGATCTCAAGGAAGCTTACCTTCATGTGCCTATCAGGCTAAGTTACAGGAAGTATCTGCGGTTTCGAGCTGGAGATTCTCATTATCAGTTCTCTGCATTGCCCTTTGGCTTATCTACTGCGCCCAGAGTATTCACAAAGGTTCTGGCTCCAGTGATAGCTTACTTCAGGCTACAAGGACTTCAAATCTATCCTTATTTAGACAACTGCCTGATTCTGGCTCAAGAAAAGGAAGACCTTCTACTGCATCTGGAATATGTTATAGCAGTGCTAAGATGCCTAGGGTATTCTGTGAACGAAATAAAGTCCAGTCTAGTACCCTCTCAAGACATGTGCTTTCTGGGTGTGAGACTGCATACAGCAGCCCAGATGGCCTTTTAACCCCGGACAAACAAAAGAGTCTATCACTTTACTTCCATCAACTATCTCATCAGTCCGTGCTGACTGCAAAGACAGTCCTTCAAGCATTAGGGTTCATGGCATCTTGTATTCTGGTGCTTCCCAATGCCAAACTGCATATGAGGAAGTTACAATGGTATCTCAAAAATGTATGGACACAGCACTGCCAGGATTTAGACACTGTCATTCAAATAATACCTTGCCTTCAAAGAGAATTTTTGTGGTGGGCTCAGGAATGTCACCTAAACAAGGGACTCTCTGTGACCCAGCCAGAGGCGAGTCAGATTTTACCGACAGATGCCTCGGACATTGCTTGGGGAGCTCATCTAAATGGAAAGTGGATACAAGACAGGTGGCCTGCCAGACTACAGCATCTACATATCAACATGAAGGAGATGTTAGCAGTCCAGTTCGCATTACTGACTTTCAAGGAGTTACTTCTTCCAGGGCAGGTGTTGATTCTAACAGACAACACAACTGTCATGTGGTACTTCAACAAACAAGGGGGAACACATTCTTATCCTCTATGCAGGCAAGCAATGATTTTATGGGAGACTGCCACGCTTGCACCTAACTCTTCAGGCAAGGTTTCTGCCAGGAGCACAGCACTCCTTAGCAGATGTGTTAAGCAGACAAATCATGGATCCCCACAAGTGGAAACTGGATCTTCATGTATTTCAGAAATTGACAGTGTCATGGGGAACTCCAGACATAGATCTGTTCGCTTCTCCACTAAACCACCAGCTGCCACAGTTTTGCACAAAGGGGTTTCATCACACAGCTTGGAAAGTGGATGCTCTGTCTTTCAGTTGGACGAACCTTCATGTGTATGCCTTTCCACCTCTGCCTCTTCTTCCAAAGGTACTGTTAAAGGTCAGACAGGACAGGCCAAGGATGATTTTGATAGCTCCAGATTGGCCTCGGCAACACTGGTACCCTCTACTACGGAGTCTGGTAAAGAAGCCTCCATGGCCTTTACCTTTGATTCCACATCTGTTATCCCAGCAGGACGGTTATCTGCTCCATGTCAAGCTTCACTCTCTTCATCTGACAGCCTGGCATATTCTGTGTTGAAACACAGCAGGTCTCAACTTCCTCAACAAGTTTTAAATGTGATTATGGAAGCTAGAAGACCTAGTACAAGGAAAGTGTACGCAGCAAAATGGAAGAGATTTTTATTTTGGAGTAAAGCAAAGAATTTGGAGATTTCTGAGCCTAATTTGAGTATGGCTCTTCAATATCTTACTGAGTTGCTGGACAAGGGTCTGTCCTTCTCTTCCGTTAAGATTCATGCTGCAGCAATCTCAGCTCACTATGATTGTGACCCACCATTGTTTTCGCATCCTTTGTTCAAGCAGTTTCTTAGAGGGGCAAAAAATATAAGACCCCCACGTAGAGCTCCTACTCCTGCTTGGGATCTCAATTTTGTGTTGGAAAAACTTACTCTACAACCTTTTGAGCCTGCGGCTACTGCTGAATTGAAATATTTGTCATGGAAGACTGCTTTTTTGTTGGCTATTACTTCTGCAAGACGGGTGTCTGAGTTGCAGGCCCTTATGGCAGTCGAGCCCTTTTTGATTTTCCATAAGGATAGGGTATCATTACGTACTAATCCTTCCTTTATGCCTAAAGTGGTTTCTAGTGTGGCTTTAAACCAAACTATTCATTTGCCTACTTTTTATGCAGACCCCCAAAATAAAGGGGAAAAGATTTTGCATACTTTAGATGTACACAGGCAATTGCGTTATTACTTAAGCAGGACTAAGGATTTTAGGCAGTCTCAGCAGTTGTTTGTTTCTTTTGCTTTGAGTTCGCAGGGCAAGCCTGTGTCAAAACAAACTATTTCTAGGTGGATTGGCTTTTGCATTGCATTTTGTTATTCCCATCATGGCAAGGAGATTCCTGCTGGGATTAGGCCTCATTCCACTAGGGCTACTGCCACTTCAACAGCATTTCTACGGGGGGTGGCAACTAAGGATATTTTGGAAGCAGCTACTTGGAGTTCAGTGCATACTTTCTCTAAGCATTATCACCTTCCTATCTACTCTAAGTCTAGGGCTGGTTTTGCCACAGCTGTTTTGCAAGGCATGTTGTCAGCTCCTGCTTCTTTATGATTTGCCAGCCTCCCTTACCTCTGCTTTGGGATTCTACCCAATAGTAAGGACTGCAGCAATGGAAATCGAAGAACATAGTACAGTTTTGTACCTACCATAAATGTAGATGTTCGAGGATTCCATTGCTGCAGTCCAATTTACCCTCCCTCCTTCCCCTCTGTGTTTAGGGGTGGTTGTGTAGGTGAGTTTACCTGCTTATATTTTTGTATATATTGTTCATGTTTTGGTGCAGGTATTTTGGGCCTTGTCTTTTTAGGGTCTTCTGACATCTGGGGCAAGAAAAGACTGAGGATATGACGCCGGTCATGCGCATTAGTACCCTGACGTACTGACGTCAGTCTAATGCGCCCTGACCGACGTCAGCCTTATACTCTGGTATTCGGGCCGACTGGATGCGGACTATACCCAATAGTAAGGACTGCAGCAATGGAATCCTCGAACATCTACATTTATGGTAGGTACAAAACTGTACTTTCCTGTTTGTCTACCATTTCCTGTTATAACTAGAGTCCTTTTAAAGATCCAAAAAGATTCTCCAAAAATCATACTTGTAACTCCCTTTTGTCCTAGGTGGTAGTGGTTCTCCCTTTATATGAAAATTGTCAAGGACAACTGCCACAAACGTCCTTACAGGATGGACTTGTTTACACAGAAGAAAAGCACTCTGATCTACCCCAACCTTCATATTCTTCAGTTCACAGCCTGGATAAAATTTTAAATTCCTTTTAGGTACCTTTTATTTAAGGATCTGCACCAGGTATTAAAGGAAGCTAAGAAACCTGCTCCTAGAAAATTATTTATAGCTGAGTGGAAGAAATTATATGGTTGATGGCATAGGATGCACCAAGGTCCATGTAAAGCTCAGATCCCATTGGTTCCGAATATTTGTTTGTTGTTAAAGTCTAGCCTATCTTAGACTTCTGTTAAGATTAATCTTTCATCCGTTTCTATTCGTGTGCTCATGGATCCCCCTTTCTTCTTTATCTCAAGTGAAATATTTTCTGAAAGGATTATTGCGTATTTGTTCACCAAGAAAACAAATGACTCCTCACCAAAAGCTTAACTTTGTACTAGACAAACTTACAGTTACAGTTTTTCCTTTTGAACCAGCTCACAAGGCTAATTTATAGTTTTTAATATGCAAAATGGTGTTACTCACTGCTCTGACCTCTGCCATAAGGGTGTCCAAGTTTCAAGTGCTTATGGTGACTCAGCTCTCTTTTAAATTTCATAAAGGTTGGATGTCTTTGAGAACTAATCTTTTTTTTTTTTTAATGCCTAAAGTGTTTTCATAGTTCATGTTGAATTAGACTTTTCAACTCTCCTGTTTTCTTTCCTGTATCAGAAATAAGGGGAGAGAAAATTCTTCCTCCTCTAGATATCACTAGATAACTGCGGTGCTACAGTGACTAGACCAACAGTTCATTTTGTATGAAGGTCAGAATGGACAATCAGTATCAAAACAGTTTTGAAATGGTTGTTCCATGCAATTTAGTTGTGTGTTATTCTTATGGCAAGTTAATTCCAGGCAACGTCAGATTGCATTTGCCCCTAGAAAGATTAATCTTTCATCCGTTTCTGTTCGTGTGCTCATGGAACCCCTTTCATGTCCTTCAAGGATGCATCTGCAGTCCTAACATATGGGTTGTCCTGCCTCAGGCAGCCCTTCGGTCAGCCGGATTCCAAAGTCTGGGTCTGGCCTCGGCTGATGTCGCACTTCACCCGACGTCATAGCTGCTGTTAATTGGGTATAAAGGCATCAGCCGACGCCATTTTCCCCAGTCTTTCTTGCCGCGTGGCACCAGAAGCAGAAGCTGTTCGCAAGTGCCGGTCGGTCAGAACCAGAGATTACTACTACCGAAGACTTCTAAAAAGCTAAGTACCCCGTTGGGGACTCTTTCTTGCCTCAGCCGATGTCAGAAAAAGTAAATAACTGTTTAACTTGTGGGAAACAAATACCTCATAAGGATTTCCACTCTTACTGCCTTCCTTGCTTAGGCCCAGACCACAACGTAGCAGCTTGTCTAGCCTGTGCTTCCTTCAACCGACGGACACTTAGACGTCGGTCGGAGTTTGCAGAGGAGTTTTTCGGCCCCGCTTTTGCTTACAACATGCCGTCGGAGACTCTGACTTCACAATTAGCTAAAAAGCGTAAGGAAAAGGACCGACACTTGCGGTCTGCGGTTTCGGCCGAAACCGCGGTTAAGCCAACCGCGAGTGTCTCGGTTTCGGCTGAAACCGAGTCCTCGGTTCTTCCTTCGGCCGAAAGCATGCCTCCTACAACCGAGGCCTCATCCAGCATGGCTGAATCTGCTACTTAATTTCCACCTGCTGTTGCAGGTTCTCAGGATTTATCAGATACTATTCCCTTAGACATATCTACTCCTGCACGTGGAGCTGCTAGGCCCCCTGCATCCATGTCTATCAAGGCTTTTTCTAGGGCTAAAGCAGCTAAATCTTCTAAGGCCTTGCCTGCTAAAACCCCATCACACAGGCCTAGCTCTAGTACCCAAATGCTTAGCCTGGCAGAGGATCTCATTTCTTTGATCAGGGGATCCCAACCTCACCCTGACAGGGCCTCTCATCCCCCTCCAGAGAAGAGGCCTAGAGCAGAGCCCCCTGAGCCAGTTTCTACAGATTATTCCTCTGAAGATTCAGAAAACTCCAATCCTCCAGAAGGCCCTTATTCTCCATATGAGGACTCTGACGCAGAAGACTCCATTCCTTCTGCCTCTCTTCCTGAGTAATTTTCTTTTGGGGAAACCTTGCATGCTGTGAGAGAGCAATTTCAATGGCAGGGCCAGGATTTTTCAGATTCTAGGAAAAGGCTTAGGACCTTTTTACATTTGCCACAGCATAGGCCTTTAGCCATTCCTCCAGTACTAACAGTTGTGGATGATGCATTTAATGATGCTTGTACTGCCCCTGACTCTCTTCCCCCGGCCCCTGCTAAGCCCGACAGATACTACAGGGTCCCGGACACACATTATCACTTGTATAAGGCTCCTATTGCAGATCCTGAAACTATTTCACAGGGCCCCAAAGCTGTAGCAACTGCCTCTGCCAAAACCCCTCCCTCTGAAAGAGAATCTAGAGCATTAGAGATGGGGTAAAAAAGTTTATACTTCTGCTACTCTTTCGGCTAGGGCCTTAAACTGTCAATTCCACATGATTCAGTATCAGGAATTTTTGTTAGATCGGCTAAATAAAAAACTGTCCTCTCCTGAACCTATAGACCGTAAGTCCCTTCAGGATTTGGTACATAACACTCAGCAGGTCAGTAATCATTCCTTAAAATGCGGCTATGATGCACTGGAGGCTTCCTTTAGATCAGCTATGACTGGTACAGTGATCAGAAGGCATGCATGGTTAAAAGAGCAATCCTTACCAGACCATGTAAAGTCAAAGCTCCTAGATGCTCCCATGGAGAAACACAGTTTGTTTGGCTCCCCTGCTCAGCAAGTGTTAAAGAAGGTGGAAGAAAAAGCAAAATCTGTCCAAACAGTCAAGGATTTCTTACAGGTCCAGCCTCCGAGGTTTAGTAGAAATTGGCCTTCGAAGAATTGGTCCTTTCCAGACACCACCAGAGCACAGAGAGGCAGAAATAGGCGCCCAAGAGGCAGAGGTCAATCCAGAGGTACCTACAGGGGACGTCAGTGGCAGCCTAACAACCAGAGAAGTACTGCCACAGATCCAGCTACTACCACTTCCACAGGACAGTCACAGTGACTTGGCTCTGATACCGCCTACCAGGGAACAACTAGAAGCACCCTTAGGCGGAAAGCTAGCCTTATTTTCAGTAAACTGGCATTACATTACAGGAGACAAATGGATTTTACAGACAATAGACAAAGGTTACAGGTTTCACTTCCATACTCTACCAAGGAAGAGAGGAATGCCAAACCTACCACCAAACCAAAAAACAAGCGCTCTAGAACAAATCGACCACTTACTAAGGATGAGAGCTATAGAAAAGGTACCGTCTATGGAACAAGGACAAGGATTTTATTCCAGACTTTTCCTGGTACCAAGAAAGGAAAACCAATGGAGACCTATTCTCGACCTGTCCGCTCTGAACACATATCTCATTGTTCCAAAATTCAAGATGCTGATCCTACAGCAACTTCTTCCCATGCTGGGCAAGGAGTCTTGGCTGGTGACTCTAGATCTCAAGGAGGCATACCTGCACGTCCCTATACGACCAGATTGCAGAAGATACCTCAGATTTCTTGCAGGATCAGAGCATTATCAATTCTCAGCATTGCCTTTTGGCTTATCTACTGCGCCCAGAGTATTCACGAAATGCCTGGCATCAGTAATTGCTCATTGCAGGCTTCAGGGAATTCAAATTTATCCATACCTGGACGACTGCCTGTTACAAGCAGACAACAAAAACAAATTAACAAAAGATTTGACAAAGGTTATTCACCTATTGCAAGCCCTGGGATACACAGTCAACATAAAAAAGTCAAGGCTGGTACCATCCCAAAGGATAACATTCTTGGGTGCAGAACTGGACACATCAAATCAAATGGCATTCCTCACAGCAGAAAAGCAAAAGCAACTACCACTCTATTTCATGGCATTAACAACGCAGAACCAGCTTACAGCAAGGAAAGTCCTGCAAGCCCTGGGTTACATGGCATCCTGCATAATATTGATTCCACATGCCAGACTACATATGAGGAAGTTGCAATGGTACCTAAGGAATTTATGGTCTCAGCACAAGCACAGCCTAGAAACCCAAATTCCAATAATTCCATGCCTGAAGCAAGAATTCCTGTGGTGGTCTCAGGCCTGTCAGTTGAACAAAGGACTGCCTTTCCACAGCCCTCACCCAAGCCAGACTATCACCACGGACGCCTCAAACCTCGGTTGGGGGGCACACATGGTGGACAAGTGCATACAAGGCTTATGGACACAAGACCAGCTGAACCTACACATAAATCAAAAAGAGATGCTGGCAGTGAAACAGGCAATTCAGACATTCAGACCGTTTCTTCAACAAGGTCATTTGCTGATAAGGACGGACAACACCACAGTTATGTGGTATATCAACAAACAGGGAGGCACACATTCATATCCTCTATGCCGGATGGCAATGGACCTGTGGAATGTGGCCCTGAACCTCAACATTCAGCTCCAGGCCATATTTGTGCCAGGAAAAGAAAATATACTAGCAGACACCTTAAGCAGAACTACCACGGATGCCCACGAATGGATGCTACATCCAGACATCTTCAAATCCATTACAAAGAAATGGGGACTACCAGAAATAGACCTGTTCGCATCCCCACACAACCATCAATTGAGAAAATTCTGCACAAGGACATACCACCCACTTGCTTGGAAGGTGGACTCCCTATCCTTCAGTTGGGAAAACCTGACAGCATATGCATTCCCACCTCTTCCTTTGATGCACAAAGTGCTACTGAAGATCAAAGAAGATCACCCAAGGATCATCCTGATAGCTCCAGACTGGCCGAGGCAGCATTGGTACCCGCTACTGAGGAGTATGTCTCGGGCACACGCATGGCCTCTACCTCTAGTTCCTTTACTGCTAACACAGAACAACTTCAAAATCCTGCATCCAAACTTGAAAACACTGCAGCTAGCTGCATGGAACCTTACATAAAACAAAATACCCCAGATTTATCTCAGAGGGTTAAAGACATTATCCTGGAGGCTCGCAGACCCTCCACAAGGAAAACTTATTCAGCAAAATGGAAAAGATACCTCATTTGGAGTGCAGCAAAAGGAGAAAATGTATCATTGGCAAACATAGCTAACATCCTGGAATATTTAGCAGAACTTTTCCACAATGGCCTGTCTTACTCCTCCATTAAGATTCATGCATCAGCAATTTCAGCAGAATACAACATGGATCCTCCAGTCTTCTCTCACCCTCTACTCAGGCAGTTTCTGAGAGGAATTAAAAATGTAAAGCCTCCAAGGCAGCCACCTTTGCCTACATGGGACCTGAACTTTGTGTTAGAAAAGTTAACACTTCCCCCTTTTGAACCAGCAGCAACAGCAGAATTACAGTTCTTATCTTGGAAAACTGCTTTCCTGCTTGCAATCACTTCAGCAAGAAGGGTTTCTGAATTACAGGCATTAATGGCAGTCCAGCCCTTCCTTATCTTCCATCAGGATAGAGTGTCCTTGAGAACTAATCCTACTTTTATGCCAAAGGTGGTCTCCAGGGTATCATTGAACCAAGCAATCCACCTACCAACATTCTTCCCCAACCCACAGAACAGGGGGGAAAGACTACTGCATACCTTGGATGTGCACAGGCAATTGCGCTACTACCTGGACAGAACCAAGAACAATAGAAAAACTGACCAGCTTCTGGTAGCATATGCAACAGGAATGGAAGGAAAAGCAATTTCAAAACAGACAATCTCAAAATGGATAGGAAATTGCATTAGATTTTGTTACTCTTTTCATGGAAAGACAACTCCAGAAAACATCAGACCTCACTCCACAAGGGCTACAGCCACTACTACAGCTTTCTTACGAGGAGTGGCTACCAAAGACATTTTAGAGGCTGCTACTTGGAGCTCCGTGCATACATTTGCCAAGCATTATAATCTACCTTTATACTCCAGATCCCGAGCAGGTTTTACCACTGCAAGGGATCTTAACTACACCATAATCTTCTTAGTGCCTCCTCCCCCAGTTTGGCTATGGTATTCTACCCATATGTTAGGACTGCAGATGCATCCTTGAAGGACATAGTACAGTTTTGTACCTACCATAAATGTAGATGTCCGAGAGGTATGCATCTGCAGTCAGGATTACCCACCCTCCTTCCCCTCTGTGGTACTCCTAGGGTATTTGCCCATCTTGTAGCTAGCTGGGGGAATTTATTATGGTGTATTTGTTTGTATATATGTATATACATGTTTATTTTTATTTGCTCTCTACTGTTTGGAATCATTTGCATTTATCCAAATTTAGCCTTCCTAGAGGGCACCTGGCATCTGGGGCAAGAAACACTGAGGAAAATGGCGTCGGCTGATGCCTTTATACCCAATTAACAGCAGCTATGATGTCGGGTGAAGTGTGACATCAGCCGAGGCCAGACCCAGACTTTGGAATCCGGCCGACCGAAGGGCGAAGGTTTATACAAATACGCAGCGTGTTAATCTTTGGATTTTTGGCTGTTCATGGTATTTGTATATATTACCAAAAATTTTTCATTTACCTAACCTATGCACAGTGTGAAGCCTCTATTTAGGGGCTTCAGGACTGATTATGGTATTAGGTTTTTTTGTTTTTTTTGCATATGAACAGATTTGAAACCCATTTCTATGAAGTGCTGTTGTGAACATTGTTTGATATTTCCAACTATTGTTGTGCTGGTGTGTGGGCTGCATTATTATAGTGCTTAAGTATAGTCAGTACACATTTACATATATATATTTATATATATATATATATTTATATATTGTGTTTTTTTGAGTGTGGGCAAGTCCTTTGGGTTTAAATTCTGGCATTATCACCCCTTATTCAGGGTTTATCATCTGATATGGATGATTTATCAGTTTTTGGTTTAGGCCCATTGGGCTCTACACATGTTCCTTCATCCAATGCTTCCAATAATGAATGTGATATGTTTTTTGGTTTACTTAGCAAAAACATGCGGATGGTTAGGACCAATGTTTGGCACCTACGTTTATTTAAGGCATACCAACGTAAAAACATTACTCCACGGGGCCTTAGGGTTAAGGTGCAACCTCTGGTCTCTGACATTGACGACAAATTATTGGAAGATTGGGCACAGGTCCAACAGTTGGCTAGTTCTAAGTTTGTGGATGTACTAACAGCCTTTTATGAACGGAAGGTACAAAAGGGGGTTAAAGATCTTGAATCAATATGTGCGGATACCAGCAAGTTTGAATCTTGTGACTCCTTTTCCACACAGATTAAAAAACTTACTTCTGACCTCTCCAAGATAAATTCAGTACTTAAAGAGAGAAAGATCAAAAAATTCTTTAGAGATGTGGGGGACTATGAAAGGGGGAAACCTTTTGATAGCTCCAAAAATGTTTCCTTTAGGGTACCTGGGGAATATAAGGGAGTTAAGAGATTCTCCACTCCAAAAAGAAAAAGACCTAAATCAATTCTTAAAAACACTTCTGATTCCTCTAATTTCACTTCAGGTGATGATTATTCATCCAATACTGAAGGAGAATTTGAGGAGAACCAGATTGATGTTCTACCGAATGCTAAACGTGACAATTTGTCACACCCTTCCGCCGCACCTGTAGACGAGGGGGGCGGAAACATAGGAAAAGACACGCCCAAGCAAAGCATGGATGCTTTACTGAAACTGATGACAGCACAGTAATGTTTCCTTCTAATGTTCATAATATTTCTTCCATTGAGTTGACCACTACACAGTGTTCATTATTAAATAAAGGCTTAAACTTTGTTCCCGGTTTTTTTGTACCTGAACATTCTCTAGCCCTGGATGTGGTTAATTTTTGTAGCTCATTAAATTTAAAACTGTTGTTTGCTGATAGTGACAGTGATAGATGTCATGAGTTTAAATTTAAGAAATCGTCTTTTAATCCACCTATGACTCAATTGGTGGGAGTTTTTCAAAGGAATGTGTTACATGATTTACACTATTACTATAAGGATTTTCCTCTGTCTTATAATAATCTGTCCAGGGATGAAGTGTGTAGTCTGGATGAGTTAGCAAAAAACAAAAATGTGGTGATCACACAGTCTGACAAAGGTGGGGCGGTGGTGATTCAGAATAAGGAATCTTATGACCAGGAGGCTTTGAGACAGTTGGGGAATAGAGACCATTATATGGCCATGCCTTTGGATCCAACCCCCAATTTACAGCGTAAGATTGAAGAATTTTTGACATCAGCAGTGGATGAGGGTATTATCCAGCAGGCTACTAAGGAACAATTGATGGTGTCGTCCCCTCAAAGACAATTTCTCTATATGCTTCCTAAAATACATAAAAATCTTACCAACCCACCTGGTCGACCTATTGTGTCTGGACATGGGTCCTTGACGGAACCTTTATCGGAATATCTGACTTTTTATTTGAAACCCTTATTAGGGTTAATTAGAGCTCGGATTCAAGATACCACACAGTTTTTGGAGGTTATCAGTGATATTCAATTGGAGCCAGACTGGCTATTATGTACCCTTGATATTACGTCCCTTTATACTAATATTCCACATTGGGCAGGCCTACAAGCACTAGAATATTGGTTGGCTAGATCTGAATTATACAAACCAGGTTTTAACACTTTCCTGGTTTGTCTTACTGAATATGTGCTAACCAGTAATATTTTCTATTATCAAAATAAGTGCTTTTGGCAAATTAAAGGAACTGCTATGGGTGCATCTTTTGCACCCATTTATGCAGATCTATTTATGGCCTATATCGAGGAGATCATTATTTATGATGCCAGTCATAATATCTATATGTGTGAAATGGATATGTGGCGTCGATATCTGGATGATTGTTGGTTGGTGTGGAGGGCTGATGAGCAGTATCTTATGGAATTTCTTGATTATCTTAATAACAACATATGGGGTATAGAATTTAAGATGAATTTTGACAGGTCCAATATAATTTTTTTGGATGTTGAATTACACAGGAATATGGATAATACTTTATCCACTACCCTATTTAGGAAATTCCCGGAATATAACTCTTTATTGCATGCGACCAGCTTCCACCCACCACATATCATCCGGAATATTCCTAAGTCACAATTCCTACGAGCTAGGAGAATTTGTTCCAATCAAGGGTCCTATGTCCAGACCAGTGATGATTTGGTTGCCAGATTTAAGCATAGGGGATATCATTCCGGGTCTATACACATGGCTAAACAGTGGGTTTCTCAATTTCATAGAACTGATTTGTTGTGCTATAAAGATCACAATCGCGACAGGTCATCACAACCACTTAGGCTAGTTACTTCTTATGGACGCAATACTCGAGGCTTTATGAAGATTATTGACAGACATTGGAACATCCTTCTGGCTGACAACAGACTGAGTAACTTTCTTGGGAACAGATGTTTATTTTCTTTTAGAAGGGGACGTACTATTGGGTCACATTTGAGTCATTATAAGAAGCCCTTGTTTGATTCCAAAGTTTATAGTCAATCCACTCTTATAGGTGCTCCGGTAGTTGGATGTTTTTCGTGTGGCCATTGTAAATTTTGTAATAAGGTTTCACGTATTGGAGAATTCAGTAGTCAGAATACACCTGAGATTTTTGAGATTAATTTTTGGGCAAACTGCAGTTCTGGGTGGGTTATATATTTAGTGACCTGTACTTGTTCTGCATTTTATGTGGGAAAGACTTCCAGGGCTTTTCGCCTTAGAATTGGTGAACACATTAGTGACATCAAGAATAAGCGCAGTAACAACGCACTATTCAAACATAGTTTAAAACATACCACAGCTAATTTCATGTTTTGTATTATTGATCACATTAAGGGTAAATGTCAGGACAAAATAAAATGGCAGGAATTGCTTACTTCAAAAGAGAGGAAGTGGATAATTAAACTGGGAGCAATGTTTCCACCTGGTCTTAATGACCAATTATGATTTGCCAATTTTGATAGGCTGATCATGCAGTGTTTTTGGCTCTATTTACATATATATATGGTGTTTGAAACCTTTGTGAACTGATTTTTCTAGAAAACTTGTGTCACTGAGGAAGGCTCTGCTGAGCCGAAACCGGTCTGTATATTTGTTATCTGAGGGATTTTTCCCTCCAGATTTATGTATTAAATCAATTTATGCTGACACCTTGGGCTGCTGGCTTCTTTTGTTTGGACTTATATGGGTTTTTGCCGTGCAGCGGTCTTTCGTGCATCCTGTTTGGACTTCTGAGGCAGGACAACCCATATGTTAGGACTGCAGATGCATACCTCTCGGACATCTACATTTATGGTAGGTACAAAACTGTACTTTCTTTATCTCAAGTGAAATAGTTAGCAACTAGTTACTAGTAAAGTGTATTGTATATAAAGCCTAAAATATCTTATCTAATGCTTGCAACAAAAGTTTGTATAAACTGTGGAAATTTCTGAACTGTTGAAATTTCTAGTATTTATCTGTATAACAACTTGTTACCAGAATGTTTGTAGTATGATAATCTCTTGGAGCTTATCTTCCCGGGACTCTACTGAAAATGGACATATATCCAGTTAGACTACCCGGTCAACAAAAGTAAAATAAATAAATAAAATAAATTTGACCAGAGCTATAGCTACTTCTGTTGCTTTTCAAGAAAGGGGTGGACTGTAGAAACATTCTAGTGGCAGCAACTTGGTTTTGTATACATACATTTACAACGCACTACAAAATTGCTTTTCTAGGGCAGAATTTGCTAGGGCTATACTCTGTGGGCTCCTGGACTCTGATCCTTTTTCCTCCCTTTTTATCTAAGCTTTGGTATTTGTCTCCTATAACTTAGGCTTTAGCAACAGTGATCTAATTATGAACATAGTACAGTTGTGTAAATAAAACTTACTATAACAGTAGATGTTTGAGTAGATCACTGTTGCAAAATGTCACAGCTGCAATTGGACCTCCTTAATGTTCTAGCTTCCCCTTACTGAAGTACAATTTCAGTGTTTCTATTGCCGTTGTAAGCAAGTGTTTAATTTGATAATATGCAAAGCAGAATCTTACAACTCTGGTCAGGTAAGTACTACACACACACACACACACACACACACACACACACACACACACACACACACACACCACACACCACACACCACACACACACACACACACACACACACACACACACACACACACACACACACACACACACACACACACACACACACACACACACACTTTGCCAAGAGCAGGTCTAGACGTTTGGGTGTTAGTAGTAAATAACAGACCTTTCAGGTGTGTGAAGGCTCCTGCCTGTGGAAAAGATCCTTAGAATAGCTGTGGCAGTCTATTTCCCTGTAATGGCAGCCCTGTCTGGTGTTATTGAGTGTGTATATCAAGGTGCTTCAGGTATTGTATCTCTGTTATATGTTGTTTTTATAGAAAAGTTAGCAAATGTTTATTTTTTTTTCCTAAAATATCCTTTTTGCGTTTCCTCCCAGGTCACAACTCCCCAAATTTGGACTGTCCAGCAAAAAGTGGGGCATTTGGCACCTCAAGGCACTTCTGAAGTACCAGAACCATTGCCTTTGTATTCATATACACAGTTGCCCTTACACTTAAGTGAGCGTTATGCTGATGGTTGACTTAGTAGTCTACAAGTCTCATTGACCAGTCTGAGCACTGGGAAATTTTCTGCCTTAGCAGCAGCATAACTCTGAGATGGGTTTATACAGGATCCAAAAGTAAAAATTAAGGCATCAAGAACTAATGATGATATGAGACAACTGTCAATGAGGCCTTTTGTTTAGAGATGAGAGCAGGGCTCTGGGTCCTTTTGAGACCATCCAAAGGAATAGACACATAATGTTGTAGGACCTTCTGGCTCCATTTTAAGGAGAATGTCAAATGTAGGTAACTTCGGTTAGTGTTGAAAAGTTAGGTTGGGGAGAGCATCATTATATAGTTTGTCAAGAGCAAGACTCTCAGAGACAGGCTAATTCAAGTTCAAGTTATTTTTATAGTGCTTAATTACCTAAGCACTTTACAAGCAAGCAGTCAACCTCGATTCTGTTGTGAATAAACTTTAGGAATGTGAACACTTTCTCTAAACCCTCCCGTACCCTGTCATTGTGAAGTAACATCCTGACCAAACATTTAAAGTTAGATTCTTTCATGATCTCTTCAGTCAAGCATAGGCCTCATAGACCACAGCATCTGTCCACCTTACCAGTTGATATGGAATCCAAAGATTTAGATGGTTAAGAAGGTGTCCACTACCACTTTGGGACTTCATTTCCTTAACCTTGTATCATACCTTTCATAGTTCAGCCATCTGTTATGGGCAAGGCTTTAGACAAGTTGATGGACCTTCTTGAATCTGGAATTAGGTTATGTTAAAAGACTCAGAACTCTTAAGCTCTTTGTGTTAATATAGCCTGCAATAATGTTGACTGTTCTGACAATTGTGTCCAGGGCAGCAGCATCTGTTACGTGCCTTTGCTGGATGCGTAGTTCAGGGTTTCCTCCTTCAGGGATGAAATTTCTGCCTGACTCTTACATGGTGATATGTTTATAGACGGGCTTCCCATGGTGTGATTGAAGGGCTCCAAAAGGGAAATGGACATTGACCAGTAGAGAGGGTTTCCATAATATCCTCATCAGCCTTCTTGCTGTCTACTAAGGGAAATTACTTTCTTAAGAAAAAGAAGCACCCCCCCCCCTCCCCAGTAGAATGAAGAAAACCCAGAAGCATCAGACCATATTACCTTCCATCTCCATTTGCTAAGCTTCCTGGCTGCATATCTGACTTTAATCCCATGTTCTCAAATGGCAGGCCAGTCTTTAATTTTTTCCTCATCTTAGATGGCCATCAACATGGATTGATAGATTGTGAATGTAGTCACCAAATAGACATGTCTTAGGAGCTGTTAGGTACTTGCCCATTAATAAAAACTTCACCTTGCAACTTTTCAGAGCTCGTACAACAGGACAAGAATGTACTTTGCAGATGGTCTGTAGAACCTGCTCTTTTGTACTAAAGTGAGGGTTCCACTTTTACCTTTTCCTTCTTGTATAAGGGAAGTAGACTTCTGTTCCATGAAGTATGTCACGTCTGGAGGATGACTGTCTAGGCTATCTGGATGATCGATACCTTCTGGCACATCATTAGTTTGATCTTTTTGCTTCACTTTGGATGATCTTCAGTTTTAGTACATTGTGCTGCTGTTTGCATCTTTTCCATCCATTTTTTAAGTTAAGGAGCTAGCCATTGTGGAAATGCCTTGCAGAAGGACTTGTTTTGTTCACGTACTGAATGACTGACTTCTAGTAACCTTATTGAGGGACTCCTTTGTCTGGGTTCTTCCATGGTTACATGCTAATAGGTTTCTATAAAGTGAAAGAAGTATGTTTCAGAGCAGAGGTTTGCCTTCACTGAAACATAGTTGGACATACTTCATTGTCAGTATTTTTTTTTGCCCAAAAGAGAGGGCTCAGGAAGTTATAACCTTGGTGGCCAGGATGAGATCGTATAAGAAGGTTCAGTCTCAGTCCCTTGTGCTCCTTTTGGACCACATGGTGGCCATTATCTTTGCAGTTCCAGTCACATGCCTGAAGATGTGGATATTTTAGTGGACTGATATGTCAGCAGGTACAAACTCATTAAACCCAAGCAGACCTACTGCTAGTGTCATATTTCTTTCACTAAACTCTATAGCTGGTAGAGACCTCTTAGCAGTCTTATTGTGAAAGCTTTCCTTCCTGAAGCCAAAACCCATTACGTGTTCTGAAAACTGGATACTAGTAGGCTGAGGAACTGACCTGATTCTCCTCCAAGGAAAAGAAGTAGAGCCCCCATAAGAAGGGGCTTCACATAAGGCAGATCTAAGGACAATGTTTCTCACTTTCATAGCTGTAGAAAGGAATTTAGACCAGAGTCACTTTTGCTCCTTTCTGACAAGCAGGCCGTGGTACATTTGCAAGAGCAGAAACTGTCACATGCTCATATCTCTGCACACAAGTGATGTTGTTCTAGCTGTGGACCACAGACCAGCATATCACTGTGCAAGCCACTGGTAGACTTCTCTCCTGTCTTCTTGGAACTGAAGATGAGGGAGCCTAGTATTATGGACCTCTAGGAAGTGGGATAGCCTTGACAATGATGTATTAACCAAGAGAATTGCATCCTCATCCATTTACAGGCTGTTAAGTTGGGATAGATGGAGTTAATAATAGATACAGTCTCCCTTTCCATGGTAGTAGTAATTCCTGCCTTCCCAGCTTTTCCTGTTCTGCATCTTATTACAAAATTCAGAGAGGAATGACCAGAATGCATACTCACACATCTAAGTGCAAGTCAAAGAGATTTCCCTCATTTGAACTGTGATTCTAGGAGCTGGGCCTCCATTCATACATTGTTGGTTTAGAATTCATACTGTTAAGGACTTGTCTTTTGGCATCCAAATTAGGTTAAAGTTTTCACTACTTGAGATACTTCCTTATAGTTACTCACTGCAGAAGGCATCTGAAGTCTAATATAACAAATATCGCTTACTATAATAGTTGATGACAGCTTTTAGGGCATACATTTTATGTACTCGCAGGACTTATCACCCAAACCAAAAGATGAAAATTTGTCACTGGTGTTCCTGTAGATGACAGTTCCAGTCTGAGCTTTTAAGTTCTGTTGTTCTTGCAAAATTTTGTTATATTTCCTTTGCTTCTGTCTGTAGCAGTAAAATATGGAAGTAGAGGACATGTATCTTGCTGAAAGTGAAGTTTGTTTTTGTTGGTTTGTGACTTTAGTAAATTGCTTAAAAGAATATGTGGATTGAAATAAATATTACAGCATTACGTTATTTTTCCGTACAGGGACCCCAGGTGTATACTCCTCTTGCTCCTATTACATCACCAATCATGAATGCAGTAGTGGATTCCCAGAGTGCAGTGCAGCAGCCGCTTCCTTCGGTTCCTCAATCATCACTACCTCAGACAATGCAAGTGCCTTTCCAGCCTGTGCAGCAGCCAGTTGGTCAGCCAGTACTACAGCCTCCTTACCAGAATGTTCCATCTCCTCTTGCACAACCAACTCTACAGCCCTCGTCAGTAAAATCCAATATAGAGGGAGCACCTGGAGCACCTACAGGAAATACTGTTCAGGTATAGAAAGTAGTTCACCTGCTCGCTGCTTATCAGAAATTAGTTGCGCTTCTGAAAATAAAAATATTCAGGCTTGTTTGTTAAGAACTCAGTGCCAACTTCTTTTGTGGTATTATGACTTAATTTACCTTAGGATTAACCAAGTATTAAAGGAGCAGCTAATTATTAAGTGAAATAAACATGATTCAGCTAACAATACTGGCACCAGATGAGCTGGCAAGGGAGGGTAGGAATGAGCAGTTAATGAGAGCTTCCCATCATTAGAAGAGGGAAATAGTTCCATTTCCTGTTCTGACTTTACCTACTGGAAAGTGAAGTAAATGGCATACAGCACTATAGACTAAGGGTATGATGGGTGTCATTCCTGCCAGGCCTCATGCATGAGGTAGCTACTGAAGTACTCAGTGCAGAGGGAAGTGGTAGTCTGGCTGTCACTACTGTTTGTCAGCCACTGGAAGGGCGGGTATTACCATGGGCTTCCTCTTCTGTGCTATTAAATCAGAAAATGTTGGAGAGAAGGAAGGAATGATGAGAGTTGACTGGAAGAGTTGAGACTGTGCTGGAAGTGAAGCAGAGGCGGGATTTGGGAGATGCAGATGAACAGTGTGGGTTGTGATGCAGTAATTAATATTTGTGAGATATAGCAGAACAAGAAAATCTGGAAATATTGGACTTTTTCAGAAT
The DNA here is from genome assembly GCF_019279795.1 of Protopterus annectens. NCBI lineage: Eukaryota > Metazoa > Chordata > Ceratodontiformes > Protopteridae > Protopterus > Protopterus annectens. The sequence goes on from NC_056728.1 coordinate 1,158,626,546, forward strand.
TTGTTGGACTTGTGGCAGACTAAAGTGTATGCCTTACTTCATGTCATTAATGTTCAAAAAAAATGTTTGGAGAGGGAAAGGGGGAGTTTAACTGTGAGTAAAGAAAACTTTTTTTCTCTTAATAGCACTAATTTTGCGGTGTATGGTTTTCTTTGCATGCTACAACATAACGTTTTCTCAGTTATTTTTAAGGGTAATAGGGATGGTAAACAGGTGCTACTGTTCTTTTCACCTTTCTTTTTTCCTTCTCTTTTTCTTCTTGATCAGTTTTAAGAAATGTAGGCACTGCAATGTAAAAAAAAAAAAAAAAAAAAAAAAGAAAAGAAAAAACAGCCCAGTTAAAAGAGCATGACAAAAGAAAAATTGATTTGTTTTTTTCTCATTCTTGCATCATGGGGGAATGACTGGATTAAGGACCTTAGACTGATTTAGTAACACGTTTTAAGAGGAAATGAGTAAATGAAAGAAGAATATTTTATATTATGAAGCTTTTTTTGTAGCAAATGAATGTATGCTTAGTAGCAATTCTGTATCTGGACCTCATGTCTCCATGGAAAGAATCTGATAGAGAAATTGACTGACTCGTTCTTATGTCTCCATGGAGATGATCTGATAATGAGAAATTGACCATCTGGTTCTCATGTTTCCATAGAAACAATCTGATAAAGAGAAATTGGTTCCAGTCAGGTGGAGAGTGATTCGTGGCAGAATAAAAAAACAACAAAAAAAAGCATTCAGAGTTTTTGCCAGCTGGGAGAGCTGTAGAGATAAGACAAGGCCAGCTGGGTCTTGGTAGAGGCACAAGCTGCACCATGTGTCTTAGCATGGAAAACCTTTCTTTTGGGTTAACTTAAGTCTATGAATGTGGCTGTCAGTTTGTGACATTTGCTCCTATTAGGAGGATAAAACTTCAGTATTTGAAGATGTGTATAGTTTTGTGTGTTAGTATTAAATTAATAAGTTTTAGGGAGTATTGAGTTTTGCTTTTTTTATTTGAGGGTTTTCAATAAAACAAAACATTTTGTAAGATGTGACACAGGCTCAAATGGATGTGAAAAGAAACAACTATATAAAAGTTCAACCTGCCAACCCCTGTTTGCATGTAACACAAGGACTGGCACTAGACATTTAACAAAAAAGGTGTTAAGTATAAAAGGTGGGAATAATATTTTTTAATACAAAAGTGTGGTGTCTTTGGATGTCAGTGGTCTCACAGTTGGATACAAAGAAAACGTGAACTATATTGAAAAATGTAGAGTGCAAATACCTGTTTTGCAGGAGACATGCTTGGAAAGAGCTGAACACATGAATTTGGTAGAGAGGGGTTTTTGAGATGGCTGTTCAGTGGAATATGGGACATAAGTGGGACAAAGGAAAAGAGGAGTTCTTGTATTAATTGCAAGAAGAGCTCCAATAGAAGAGGATAACAAAGATAATGGCAGATTTGTAGTGCTGAGGGGCTACTGGAAAAGGAGGAGGATTACACTGGTATATATTTATATTCCACATAAAACTGTTATAATGTAGTTTGGGAAGATTCTGGGAGAAATGATCAGTTTTCAGCAAGAAGTATTACTTATAGGTGGAGATTGTAATTTGATTTGCAGCAGTGAAGATGTGTCTGGGGTCCCAGAAGGGAAAGTATAACAAAAGAGGGTAGATAAGAAATTAATGAAAATGTTTGGCATGGAAGATGTGAATTCAGTAGTAGACGTTAGGAATGAATTTACATATTCCCCAAGATATAAAAAAACAGACTAGGCAAGACAGAATTTGTAATTTCACAGGAACATGTGCATTTAATCGAAGGTCTTGATATGCACTAAATAACTATTTCAGAACATGCGCCAATAACCAAAATAAAAACTCAGCGTAATGAAATAAAAATGAAGGACTGGCTCTTTCCTACCCATCTGTTGAAAGGAGAGAAATTTAAGGAATGGGTAGTGGAGATTATTCAGGAGCTGTTCAAGAGGATAAAAATTACTTCTGAAAATATAGCCATGGAGTGGGATAAAATTAAGGTGGAGTTTAAAAAGACGTTTGAAATAAAAGAAAGGGAGCTATGGTTAAGAAGTAACAAGAATTATTTAGAGGGACTGACCAATATTGAAGTATTGCAGAATAGGGAGAATCTCACAGAACAAAAAAAGGATCAACTGCAGAATGCTAAGCAGAAAATAATGGATTACCTCGATAATATACATTAGTTTAGAAAGAATGCTTTTAACCAACTGCTTTTTGATAACACTAGAGCACAAAAACATTTAGCACAGTGACTCAGGCAACAGAAAGTAGAAAGGACTGTCACCAAGCTTAGGGAGTCTGTAACAAGGAAAGTGACAAGAGATTCTGTAGTGGCATTAGAAATATTTAAGAAATTGTATGAAAGTTTGTATAAAGCAGAGAAATATGGAAGTCAAGAAAAGATAAAAATTAAATTTTTATGGAAGAATTAGATATGCCAGGGTTAGAGGTAGGTGAGGCTCCATTACTAATGGTTATGATAGTATGATAGGAGAAGATGAGAGAAACATTGTGATGTATAACCAATCTACATGAAAGTCTCCAGGAATAGGTGATATTCCTGTGGAAGTTTGGAGGGAAAAAACTGATAAAGATCTGGAAGGTTTTGTGTAAAAGTATTTTAAGAAGCAGGAGCGGTACTAACATCCTAGCAGAAAGCAGTGGTGGCTGCAATACCTATAAAAAAGGTAAACATCATTAATCATTAAGATCCCCACCAGTATATATTTAATCCTACAAAGCACTGTAAAGTTCCTTGTAGAATTAACCTCTGCTGGCTATATGAATGAAGAATTCTTCCTTACAATACTGAATCCTAATAAACAGTAACCTCCTACTCTATGACTATCTATCTCTCAAATTGTATCCTAACAAACAACCAACTCTAGAACTTTTTCCTAGCAAACACCTGCTCTTTTGATGCTCACCCTACTAGGTTAAAAAAAAAAAATGATTACTTTTTGTATGGCTGCCTACGTATGACCTATTGTGTAGACTAAGAATCTAGCAATCATTTTTATGTGACCTATGTATCATATGATATTTAACTGTGTATGACTATTTGCTGCATAGAATCACACTGATAACTTGTAACTTTGACATTAACCTCTATTGATGCTTATTACATCTGTACCAAATGATTTGACCAACTTGTAAATTAACTAACTAGGAGCTTTTCTCCCCGGGCCTCCACTGAAAATGGACCTGCGTCCAGTCAGACTCTCCTGGTTAACAAATGTAAAATAAAATAAATAAAATCCATCAGATCCAGCTTCATACAGGCCCGTTTCAATACTAAACCATAATTATAACGTGTTTATATGTATAATGGCTAAAAGAATGGCAAAAGTAATGCCAAAATTGATAGATAGGGATCAGTGTGGTTTTGTGGAGGGGAAGCAAATATTTCACAACACTAACAGATCATTGATGATCCAGAGGGAAGCAGAATGTAAGAAAATACCATTGTTGGTAGTGGGTCTTGATGCAGAGAAAGCATTTGCAAGCTTGGAATTTATGACCAGGGCAAAGGAAGCATTTACATTTCCTGAAAAAATTATAAGACTGATTAGGAAAATATGAAGGTATCAGAAGGGAAAATTAAAGTGGGTGGGATCCTTTCTGATAATTTCTGCTTGAGTAGTGGAACTAGGCAAGGATGTTCTTTTTCCTGTTTGTTGTTTGCATTATATTTAGAACCATTGTCAAAGAAAATAAGGGATTCAGAAATTCAAGGGTATAATTGGTATGGTAGGCAAGAAAAGCTGGTTGTATTTGCAGATGATACCTCCCAAAACTAGAAAAGGATGTTACGGTATTGTGGAACATTTTGAGACAGTTTCATATATCTTTTCAAGATACAAAGTTAATGAAGCTAAAACAAAGGCAATAGCAGTAAATTATGTACCCACATATGAATTGGTTCAGCCATATCCATGTTTATGGGGACATGATAAAATGAAGTATTTGGAAGTATGGATTAAAAATGATTCTGTGTGGCAGCTAAACCGATAAGGCATTCCGTCAACTGAATACCAGAAAACAAATGCTAAGAACGCTGATTCCACGGACTCCTGAGATGTCAAAGAACCACCAACGATAACCAGACCAGCAGTACGACTATACAAATACTGTATAAATACACACCAACCACCCAGTTGGCTTTAAAATCTTCTTTTTAATACTTCAGTACTCCTTATTTGTGAAGCGCTTTCACCCACAAGAATGTGAGCTTCATCAGAACAACTTTGGTAAAAAACTGCTGAAGTTTAAATACTGCATTTGGCGCCAAAACAAGATGTATTTAAAGTGACAAGTGCGCCCAAAAATTCCATACATAAAATAATTTATATAATTCTCCCAAACATCATCTCAAATACATACATACAATACATTATTAGAATTAACATCCTCTGTAATAGTCAATAATATGAAAATAAGGGAGTAAGTAAAAAATAATAATATATACATGAACTTTTTATACTGGTAAAAATGTCTATTCAAATAATTACTAACTACCTCATTCTGATTGTTCTCTCAAATAACAACACTTTACTCCCTTACAATATTCATCTAACTTAAAAATTGCTATTAAAAACATCAACTAAAAACATTTTATAATAACAATCTTCCTATACTGTATGCAAAAAATGGTTGTACAACAACATCCATCCATTGAACTCACCATGTATGTCAGTGGCACTACCATATTTGTGTTCAATGATAGATGATGTATAACTTGATAGATAGCAACGGTTTAATAGTTAAATAATCATTAAGCCCTGGTGGAGTTGAAGCATCAGTAAATAACTGCCACCATAATTCTTTATAAGCCAAAGTGGCCTTAATGTTGCCCCCTCTGGGATCAGAAATAATGTTTTCCAAAATGGCAAACTTAAAACAATGCCCTTCCCCATACTTCTCTATATGTCTATATAGGGCATTGTTTGCGTCCTTTCTCTTGATACTATATAGGTGTGCATAAATACGTTTTTTAAAATTCCTTTCAGTCTTTCCTAGATAGTATCCTGGACATGTCCTGCATTTTGCCAAATATATGACAAATTTGGAATTGCAATTACCTTGTTTGAATCTAATCCTAATCCTGTTGACATTACTCAAAATAATCCCTTCATCTTTGTTTATTGCCTGAGACATTGACTGCAACTACCACATTTCTTTGTGTGCTTCTTAGCACTATCAATTCCTTTGCCTATTATTCCTCTTTCCAAATACATCTTAATGTTACAGCCCATTTTATACACAAATGTGGGTTTGGGGCCCAATATATTTGCTATATCTTGGTCAACCATCATGACATTCCAATTACTAGTCAAGATGTTCTTTATTTTATTTGTATGAGGACCATACTCCAATACACAAGCTCTATTATAATCCCCGTTAGTATCTGTGTAGTTGGGACCATCCCATTCCATAATGTTGATAGTCCTCTCCTTACCATTAACTCCTAATAATGGGGTATATTTGTGTCCCCATTCCTTGATGTCATCATTCTTCACATCTTTCATCATGTTCCTGTTGTAACCCCTTTCTTTAAACAGTTTGGTGATGTAATCCATTTCTTCTGCCATCTCTGTGTATTCCAAAGTCATTCTTATGGCTCTAATACACTGTCCTTTATATATATTGTATAACAATTTTCTGGGGTGATTACTGGTATATTCCAGATATCCACTGGTAAATGTGCTTTTTCTATATATTCGGGACTTGAAACATTTGTCCCCATTAGATATGTATGTATCTAAATAGGCTATACCATCGTTGCTACTAGTTGAAGTAAATCTAAGAAATTCACTACTTTGATTTAAATACTCCAAGAAGTTGTTCAAAACTGCCTGGCTACCATCCCATAAGATGTATATGTCATCTAAAAAACGGGAATAGTATCTGACATATTTGTAGTAGTCACACTTAAACACCACTGTCTCTTTCCAATCTAACATGACCAGATTAGCATAAATAGGGGCACATGCTGCCCCCATAGCCACTCCCTTGGTTTGTCTGAAATGTTTGCCCTCATATAGTATGTAGTTGTGATCTAGAACTAGGGACATCAATTCAAGAATCAGACAGACCTTGTCCCATTCTAGATCAGTATATTTTCTGATATTGTTAGTGAAGGCTTCCATACCTTCCTCCTTGGGAATGCATGAAAACAAGTCTATAACATCAGTGGTAACATGTATTACGCCTTCTTTCCATATGTCAACAGGAAAGTTCTTTAAAAACTCCCACGAGCCCTTAACCATGTGTGTGATCTTCTCATACATATGTTTCAGCATAGTATCCACTGCAACTCCCAATGGGAATGTTTTAGATTTACTGCCTGAAATTATGGGATGGAAGGGTGGATTACTGTCATTTTTGTGTACCTTGGGAATCACCACTAAGGTCGCTAATTTGGGATGTTCTACAGTCAAAAAATTATATGTGTCTTCAGTAATTCTTCTATCTATAAGGAATTCCTCCACATGCATGTCTATGCATCTGTACGCAATACTGATTTCATTGATAGAAACAATCTCATAGTTGCCTGACAAATGTAAAATCTCATGCATTTTAGAGGTGTATTCTAAACTGTCATATATAACCGCACCTCCTCCTCCTTTATCCGGTTTCATTACCCGAATACTCTTGTCTTCTCTCAGGTCTTTCAAAATTCTAATCTCTTCCATGGGGGAGGTTGCTTTTTGTTTTTTTACCCATTAACTTATTCTGTAGCTGATAAATCTGCTTAGTTACCAATCTATCATAGACCAATGCATTCGGGTGCATAGGAGGCACATAACCGCTTTTCTTTTTGAGTGTGCCTGTACCCCTTGCCCTATGCCCAGTAACTACTTCAGTGTCCTTAAACATAATGGCTAAGTTAAGTTTCCTGATAAATAATTTAAACTCACTTAAACAATCAACTAATCTGAAGCATGTAGTGGGAATATATTTCATTCCTTTAGAAGCAAATCAAAATGTGCTTTTACTAGCGGGAGGTCTGTGTAGTTGTATATCTTGAAGTTATTATAACTAAAAGTAATGCCTTGATCTTTGTCTGAATATAGATGGTTGGAAGGCATATTGTTTTGCTCCTCTACCAATACCTCACTTCTCCCTTCTTCCCTAAAGTGTTCTTGTATCTTCCGTACGTTTAATGTGGATATTTTTTCTTCCACTTTCCATCCCTTTTCCAGTCTATTTGCTGTTCCTGTTTCCAACCTTGTTGAAAATTTAATCTACCATCCTGGTTATGAGTGTCCTCATTCTCATATATCCTATTGCTATTACTGTAGTTGTCCCTAACATTGTTTGGTATACGTTTACTGTCTCCCCACTAATAAACGTGACCCTTGCTGTACTGATCAATGTCTCTCTTAATCTTTTTGCATTTTTTGTTATAAATCTTCTAGGTTTTGTTGTCAGCCATTTCAAATTGTTTACATACAATTTCTCCCATTGGGAGAATAATAAATCATTAAAAATCATCTCATTCAACCGTTCAACTTCATTCATACATTTACACAATTTTTCATCATTAAACTTGATTAATAACTGCATATACTGAAGACCAAATTGATCAAACAATTGGTTAAATTCACTTTTGATGTTATCAGAAATGTCTACCCCCATAGGGTGCTTGGTTAGAGGTACTAAGATCCTAGCAGAAAGCAGTGGTGGCTGCAATACCTATAAAAAAAGTAAACATCATTAATCATTAAGATCCCCACCAATATGTATTTAGTCCTACAAAGCACTGTAAAGTTCCTTGTAGAATTAACCTCTACTGGCTATATGAATGAAGAATTCTTCCTTACAGTACTGAATCCTAATAAACAGTAACCTCCTAATCTAAGACTATCTCTCAAATTGTATCCTAACAATTAAACAACCAACTCTAGAACTTTTTCCTAGCAAACACCTGCTCTTTTGATGCTCTCCCTACTAGGTAAAAACAAAAAAAATGACTACTTTTTTTATGACTGCCTACGTATGACCTATCGTGTAGACTAAGAATCTAGCAATCATTTTTATGTGACCTATGTATCATGTGATATTTAACTGTGTATGACTATTTGCTGCGTAGAATCACACTGATAACTTGTAACTTTGATATTAACCTCTATTGATGCTTATTACATCTGTACCAAATGATTTAACCAACTTGTAAATTAACTAACTTGGAGCTTTTCTCCCCGGGCCTCCGCTGAAAATGGACCTGCGTCCAGTCGGACTCTCCTGGTTAACAAATGTAAAATAAAATAAATAAAATCCATCAGATCCAGCTTCATACAGGCCCGTTTCAATACTAAACCATAATTATAACATGTTTATATGTATAATGGCTAAAAAAATGGCAAAAGTAATGCCAACATTGATAGATAGGGATCAGTGTGATTTTGTGGAGGGGAAGCAAACATTTGACAACACTAACAGATCATTGATGATCCAGAGGGAAGCAGAATGTAAGAAAATACCGTTGTTGGTAGTGGGTCTTGATGCAGAGAAAGCATTTGCAAGCTTGGAATTTATGACCAGGGCAAAGGAAGCATTTACATTTCCTGAAAAAATTATAAGACTGATTAGGAAGATATGTAAGGGATCGGAAGGGAAAATTAAAGTGGGTGGGATCCTTTCTGATAATTTCTGCTTGAGTAGTGGAACTAGGCAAGGATGTCCTTTTTCCTGTTTGTTGTTTGCATTATATTTAGAACCATTGTCAAAGAAAATAAGGAATTCAGAAATTCAAGGGTATAATTGTTATGGTGGGCAAGAAAAGCTGGTTGTATTTGCAGATGATATTGTTTTATACCTCCCAAAACTAGGAAGGGATTTTACGGTATTGTGGAACATTTTGAGACAGTTTCAAGATACAAAGTTAATGAAGCTAAAACAAAGGCAATAGCAGTAAATTATGTACCCACATATGAATTGTTTCAGCCATATCCATGTTTATGAGGACATGATAAAATGAAGTATTTGGAAGTATGGATTAAAAATGATTCTGTGTGGCAGCAAAGGATATGTGAGAAGAGACTAAACAAGGGATAATACAAAAACTGGGAAAATGAAAGATTATATTAAATATAGATAGTAAGATACAAGCAGTTAAAATGTTTAGTCCCATTAGTCTTATACACAGGTCAGGCATATTTTTATCAACTAGAGGATAATTTGTGGATAGCAATTAATGAAAAGTTGGTGGAGGAGCACTGCTGGGAGGGAAGGCAACAAGAGTCAAGTAGGATAAGCTGGTTCTTCCAGTAGAACAGGGCAGATTGGGATTGCCAAGTTTGAAAGGGTATTTCTGAGCTACACAGTTAAGGCTCCTATACATAGCATAAGCAGAAAACTTTAATTCAAAGTGGAAAGAGATGGATGATGATGAAACGAGGGGGAAGCTCAAGAAACAAGGTGAGACTGGGATTTTGGATGCAGGCCTTTAAGGAGAATAATAATCATGCAGAAGATTATATCTATGAAGTTGCAGAAAGTATCTTAAGATCTAAGCCAACACGGGAATGGAGAAAGGAGATTTTGCTAATAGGGATGAATGCAGTTAGGCATATATAGACAATAGGCATGAAATTGGAGAAAACTGGTGAAGGAACCAAGGCTTGGGAGGGTGGCTTAGTGGTTAAGGTGTTTGCCTTACAAGTGCAAGGTACAGGATTTGAATCTCACAAATGATAATTGGCTAGGCTTAAAAATGGCTTGCATGGGCAGTTAGCCTAGTTGTAATTTATGAACCTAAGAAAGGGAAAGGTGATAGAATGAGAATATGCTAAGAGTTTGTTTGGACTGCAGGTTAGAGATTGCCTTCCCTGTCAAGGATTGATATCAGAGTATAGGCAAAGAAAAAGAAATAACAGGGTCCTAAATGAAAGGCCAGTACTGGTAGAGTTTATAGTAGAATCTATAACAGAAACTGCTGTTAAAAAAGGAATAATTAGTACAGCATATAAAATATTGCATGATAACTATAAGAGTCAATCAGAGGAGGTTAGAAAGGATTGGGAAGATAGATTGGATAAGCAATTCACAAAGAAACAAAGGGAGAGGATATATGTATGTGTCCCAAATATGCAGCAAAGTCTAGAAGATTTAGGATTTTTTCTTGGAAGTATTTACATAGTAGGTAGACTCCAGAGATTTTTTCCTCAATAGACCGCAAATGTTGGAGGTGTGTTGGGGAGGAAAAAGGTAATTGGGAACATATTTCCTCAGAGTGTGGTGAGTTGGCAGATTTTAAGGTTTCCCTGTGGGATGCATTGTTGGAGATGCTGGGTAGACAGATTGGTGTGACTAGGGAGATGATTTTTCTGAGGTATGATACAGAAACGGAATTGTGCAGACATGGTAAGGCCTTGCTGTGTCTAATTATGGCAGCTGCCAAAAAAACAATTACTAGAAAATGGAAATCAAAATCTAAACCCAACTATACTGGAAGTAGTCAATATAGTAACAGAGATAATGCAACTGGAATTGAGATCTTTAGAAAAAGGTGAGAGCAAACTATGTAGGAAGAAATGGGAATTGTGGGAACAATACATGCAGAGGAGGAATGAGGTTTAAAAGAAGGCAGGGCTTAAATGAGCTATGTAATGTTTGACTGAAAATGATTGGGTAGATTATAAGTGATGTATAATGTTTGCAGCTTGGGAGTGCGTCAGTATGGTTTGTATTATAAAATGGTTGGAACTAGAATTGTGTCTGTGCGGATTGTTTTCATTTATATAAATATATGATTGCTTATGTCATAAGTGATTATTTAATAAAGATGTTTCATGTTTAAAAAATATATATCTATGTTTGCTGTGAAACAGAAGAAAAAGCCTAAGCTTTCACAAACTGCAGGTTACCCATATGGTTAGTTAATACCAAAGCAGGGCCATCGTCTTTGATGCATTATCTAGATACAAAATCCTTGATGGAATTGTTTGATGAATCCATGGAGCATTGTTGCCAAAGTTGACTTTGACATGGGGCAAACAGATATAATATGAAAGATCAGAAGACTGGGCCTTAGACCTCTATGCTCATGTCCTCAACGTTCACTTGTTAAGTGGTGGTCTGTGCTCATTCTTTGACTGTATCCTGTTTGTATGGATTGGTCAGCCTCGGAGTTCATATCCTCCTGGTCATGTGTCATGGTTTATTGAGGAAAGATTCCTTTAAAGTAGTTTTTGTTGGGATTAAATCCTGGGTAGGTAATGAACCTGTCACTGTCCCATATGAATTAGAACCTGTTGTTGGGATTAAATCCCAGGTAGGTAATAAAGCCATCACCCTCCTATAAATTTTGCTCTTGGAGGACATGTGTAATGAGAGTTGAGTGGCTGGCTTCTTTTCCCTTCTGCCTAAGAAATAATAGTGTGACTCCAGTGCATGTGATTTTCATGTTATGTTTGACTCATCCCATAAACAAATGCCTTATCACATGCTGGCCATAGTTGAGGGTATTCTGCATACTATGGCTTCTGATGGATTCCTTGCAGGTTCCGTGGTCATGGTTACACTTGATTCATTTTGATTTTTTTTTCTGATTGTGACAAAATATTGTGGAGTGGTCAAGTGAAATCACCTTTACAGCAAGTTGCAAGACAAAATGTTTGCAGGGTCATACTAGTGCCTGCACTGCATGTGCAGACCCCTTCTCCCTCCAGTTTCTTGGTTGGCCATTCTGGTGCACATTTTGGAATCGGACTGTATATCATTCCTCAGTATGTGGAGTTTCATATAAGAGGAACGTACTGGCTTGTTATTAAATATTTTTTCACATATTGATCACTGCTGCAGTAGCATTTTCTGTTTGGGTTATATATTGCCATTGTAACAGATGACCAGTTTCCAAAGCTTCAGGGCACCTTCCACATGCCCAAACTGTCAGGCAGCTTAAGCTAAGTGGGGTACAAGACAAGTTTGGATCCTAAGCCTTTCAGAGCTTTACTGCCATTGAAGAATACTCTCCTCTGAGCCTTTTGAGGATTGGCATTTGGCTTGTGCTGTTCTTTTGCTGAGCAGATAAGTTCCTTTGGGGGGGGGGGGGGTTCCATTCAGTAATTTTTATTATTATTATTTTCATCTTCAGGAAAGTTAATTTTTGTTTTAACGGACTGACATGAGACTGTACTGTACTTTTAAATGGGAGAGTTCTCTTTTTCTGTCAGTTTAAAAGTTGTTTAAAATAACTGAAAACCATTTTTTTCTGTGGAGAAAGTGATTATTTTGGTTTTTCGGGCTGGCAAGTTTTTTTTAAGTGCTTTTTGCTGTACTTGTCTGTGAAAAGTGACTTTTAAAAGCTTTTATTTTTTACCAACATTTGCTGCTAGTTTTCCATGGGAAAGGGGCACTATTTTTGGCTTGACCATGGAACAGTCTGTTTTCCCCACAGTCTGTCCTCCTTCCAGAGAAAGAACAAGTTAAGCAAACACCTTTTGCCATCACAGCAGGCTAGCAGTTTGCCTCAGCCTCAGTTGGGTGACTTTGCTGTGGCCATTAGTTGTACCTTAGGCCACTCATCTTTTACCACCTGTGCCATTATGGATCTGGGTCTAGTCACGTCCTCTGTGGTTGTTGTGGTCTCCTCAGTGGGCAAGGGAGAGAGACTTTTTTTCAGACCTGGGAGAGAAAGCAAGGGAGAGCTTCCCTGTTTTGTTAGAATGTTGTGCCCATCCCTGGGGAAGCTGCTGCTGCTTTTAATGACACTGCTGGTCCCATTTTTCTTGTCAAAACAGAACACTAAGCATTTATATACTCCTCAAACTTCCTTAGGTAGGAGTTTAGTTTACTGGGTCTGACTCAAGGTTTAATTCAGGCTATTAATTCTTCTTCAGTAGTTTATTTTAAGAGAAGTGGGAATACCTCCTTTTCTGAATAGATTTAAGATTCTGAATCTGTACAGGAGGTGGAAGTCACAGATACAGGGTTTTCTCCTCAGATTTCTGATTCAGACTAGGGAGGAGAGCTCAGTTTCTGACTTTCCCTGGGGGGGGGGGGGCACTTTCTCCCAGACTTTCTAGAATGTGCCAGTGTTTTCAGTGGGAGAACACTGAAGTTTCTCAGTCCCACAAGAGGAGTACTATGAGCTGTTACAGAAGAAATTTCCAGGACTTGCATCCATTCTTCCAGTTCTCTCAGCCTTGCAGTGTGTGTGTGTGTGTGTGTGTGTGTGTGTGTGTGTGTGTGTGTGTGTGTGTGTGTGTGTGTGTGTGTGTGTGTGTGTGTGTGTGTGTGTGTGTGTGTGTGTGTGTGTGTGTGTGTGTGTGTGTGTGTGCGTGCGTGCGTGCTACTGCCTGCAATTTTTCTGTCAGCCAGCTGCTCCTAGAAGTGCAGATAGTATGTGTAAAGTAAGTTCCTCAGTCCTTTAAGTGTTTATATACTCTTCCCAAATGTGATCCAGAAGCTATAGCTTTAGTTAATCCCTCTGCTGTCAAACACTCAGCTTATTCCAGTCCTACTATTTCTGATAAAGATAGGAAGATTATTGATAAGCAAGGGAAAACGTGTATGCTTTTACGACTTTGATTTTCAGAATTTTGAGTTGTCAGGCTCATATGTTAAGGTTTGTTCTGACTAACTGTGAAAGTATAAGGAGCGTTTTCTTTTCATTTTCTTCTTGTGAGGAGAAATCTGCTTTAAATAATTTAATATATTCTCTTGTTCAAGTCACTGCTCATTGTTTACAGTGTGTGTATGACTGTGTCGATACTTCCAGGGCTATGGCCACTGGTATTGTTTTGAGGAGGTTTGCATAGCTGCATTCTCAGATCCTCCCAAATGATAAAAGTGAGATTTCAAATTCTCTTGTGGGGAGAGATTTAGCTTTAGAAAATCCTTCTACTTCAAAGATGATCAAAAAGTGTGATGAAGGGGATAAGCTTATACAGGGAAGTCTCTAAGATTTCTCAGCCCTCCTCTTAAAAATTTTCCAATGGATTCTCTTAACTCCTCATCCAATTTTAGTAAGAAATAAAATAAACAGCCTCAACAAAATATAAACAGACGTTTAAGAAGAAACGGCAAGGGAGTTCCAGGAAGATTTTTGGAAACTCCCCAAAACCAAGGACAATCCAATAAGTCAGAATGACTGTGCAAGAGGCATTGTTCCCCCTCTCCCACCTTGGCAGATACTTTTTTTCTTCCAGAAAGTCAGAATTCAGTCAGTCCTCTGCAGAACACATTACACATAATAGCTCACGCACCAGTGTCTCATCAGTCAAACCATTAAGGCAAAACACAAAGTCAAACATATTAGTCATAGGTGATTCCATCATGAGACACACTGATGTCCCTCTTACCAGGCTGGATAAGTAAAAGGTTACGGTCAGCTGTCTGTCAGGTGCCAGGATATTTCATATCACGCATGCACTCATTCCTCTCAACAACAGGTACTGTTATAACTCTGTCATAGTCCATGTTGGTGTGCACAACTTGAGATGTACCTCTCTGGACTGTAAGAAGAGAGACATGACTGAGGTCTCGGACTGCGTGTCTCAGGCAGGTATGTCCCTAGCCTTAAGCAGCATTTTACCTTCACCTAGAATGATATCTTAATGCAAACAGAAAATGATTGACTTCAGTAATTGGCTTAGCTTCTGGTGTCATTCTAAAGGAATCCACTATCGGTCAGCCTGGAGTGGCATGATCGACAGACCTCGATGCTTTGCCAGAGATGGTCTTCATCTGTCACAGCTGGGATTTCGGCTACTGGCTAAGGCTTTTGCCACCCCCATAGTGCCTTTTTTTAGACAGTGTCTCGAACAAAATTCCCAGTTTAAAAACTCCATCTAAAAATAACCTCAGGGTTATGCTGCTAAACGCTAGGAGTCCCATCATGAAACTGCACTCACCTTGGAAGATGCAGACATTTGTACAGTCACGGAGACTTGGTTCAAGGCTGTGGAGTGCACCCCAGCCATACCGCGTTACACCTCCTTCCACACGCTCAGACCTCAAACTTAATGTGTGAAAACTAAAGGAGGTGGGTATATCCATAGTCATTAAAGATAAATACACCTCCAGATTGGAACAGTATGACTCCCTAGAGACACTTCAGGTGCAATTAACTGTTGGTAGGACACATGTTCAAGTCATTGCCAGCTACAGGACCCTGTCCATGAATCAGGACACCCACTCTGCCTGTTTGGATCTACTCGAGTCTATCAAGATACATCCAAACACCATGGTTTGGGGTGACTTTAACTACCCATGCATTGACTGGGTAAATTATTCATGCTCAAACTCATTTGCCCAAAGGTTCCTTGACTTCATTAACTCCAGTGCCCTGGACAAGCTGGTTGCCACCCCCACAAGGGGTGCTAACATCCTGGATCTGGTGCTCACCAATGTGAGGGACCACTGTAGGACACCTACTGTGAGGTCCTTTGTGGCGAGATCTGACCACAGATCAGTCTCATTCGAAGTGTCACACACAGCCCCACAACAGCAGCAACTAAACTAAACAACTTTACTACCTCTTACAGGATGGCATAAATAGCTTCTATGCACCTCCTCCCTCAGATGGAACTGGCAACTATGCCGAGCTCTACACCAAAGCTTTATACCAACACTTGTATAACTGCATTGACTCTGCCCTACCTGATAGGACCAAAACAGTCTCCTAAAGGTATGGCAAACATGCCTGGTGGACAACTACCATTAACAGACTTTACAATAAGAGGAAGAAATTGCTGTCTAGGAGTAAGAGCGAGCGACCCCTCCAAAACTGGAAACACTCTCCCTCAGTTTAAACAAGCAAATAAGACCTTGTAAAGTCCTCCAAAGCAAACTGAGTCCAAATCAGCTTCCTCAACAAAGGACAACCACAAGGCATTCTATAGTTATAGCCGTAACTAAAAGGAAAGGCCCAGATCTGTGCAGAACTGGTAGTTAAAAATACCATGTATACTGAGCCTGTAGACATAGCTAATCTTTTGGACATCAGGTTGTGTGAAAACTTTATTCCCTTGTCCTCACCACATGTACCCCATGAATTCCCTACCACCTGTCCCCTACATGGTATCTCTAAAGACCAGGTCATAAATGCCGCCTCTAAGGCCAAAAACACAGTATCTATGGAACCTGATAACATCCCAGGCTGCGTCCTACATGGGCTCCAACATGAATTAGTAACACCATTGGGTACTCTTTTCAATCATAGTCTAAGCACCGGCTTCATACCAGCTGAATGGAAAATGGCCACCATTATTCTCTTGCACAAAAGTGGTGCTTCCTTTGACCCTGGGAACTATAGACCTGTTAGCCTGACTAGTCTTATTTGCAAGGCCATGGAGTGAGTCATCATAGACCTCATCAACAAAGATGTAGGTAATCTCCAAACACTTGAACCTACTCAATTTGGATTTGTCAAAGGGATATCGTGCCTGTTAAACCTGGTGGATTTCTTTGAGACAGTCTCCAAGATCCTGGACGAGGGGAAATCTTTGCATACAGCTTACCTGGACTTAGCCAAGGCATTTGACACTATCCCCCACTCAGGCATCATTGACAAACTCACCGAACTAGGCATCAACCCTTATATCATTAGATGGTTCTCTAACTAGCTCACTGATAGAAGTCATATGGTCAAAATAGGGGAACCCACCTCCAACAACAGACATGTAACCAGTGGTGTTTGCAGGGATCAGTCCTGGGACCTCTACTGTTTGGAATCTATTTCTCCAAAGTACAAGCAAAACCTAAAGGTTTTTGTGGCTGACAATGTTTGCTAATGACTGCG
The DNA here is from genome assembly GCF_019279795.1 of Protopterus annectens. Taxonomy (NCBI): domain Eukaryota; kingdom Metazoa; phylum Chordata; order Ceratodontiformes; family Protopteridae; genus Protopterus; species Protopterus annectens. Next base: position 1,158,643,323 of record NC_056728.1, read on the forward strand.
AACTGGGAGCGGTCATAGAATCTCCAAATGATGTCAACATCCTACAAGAGAGTCTTATACAAACAAATGGGTGGTGCCAGTCATATCATTAAACTCAATGCAAAAAAAAGTATTATCATTCCTTTTGGTAAAAGTGATATTCCTGCTAACTACCACATCAGTAGCAACATCTTAAATTCGCAGTCCGTGATGAGAGACCTGAGCACACAGGTTGATAAGCAACCTTACCTTTGACCACCATGTCCCCACAGTGGTAAGAAGGGCATTCTATATTACTCATCTCATAAGTAAGGGCATTGCCTCCAGAAAAAAAGAAGTTATTACCTCCCTGTACTCTTCCCTCATCAGGCCAATAATTGAGTACAATATCCCTTTTGGTTGCAGTAATTGGAGAAACCACAAAGGTTCCTCACAAGGAAAGTTCAAGGTCTTCACCAATGTCCTATGGGGATCGTCTGAAGTCACTGTCACTGTATTCTGTTTCATACAGATTACTCAGAGATGATCTCTGGCTTGCATATAAGGCAATCTCTGACACTTCGTTATTGGAAATGCTTCATATTAGAAAGTCGAATGGTACACGGGTTACTCGCTGTAAAGACCTTCACCTGGTATGTAACATTAGCAAAACCTGCTGGGGGAACAGATTTGTCTCTCAGAGGTTATCACACCTTTGGAACAGACTTCCACTTCATCAAACAGAAAAGCCACAATAAGGCTACTACCTCCACGTGGTAGCTAGCTTCAAGATGGTCCGTTTAGCGGGTATTATATATCCCCTTTCTTGTAGTTGCTGGTATGCAAGCACTACATATGTATCCCAGGTCCTTCCTTAAATAAAAACTATTTTTTTAATTCTGTTCAGTTAAAAATGACAAATTGCCTACTTCAAGGTACAGTTCAAACACTAAAAACACTTTCCTCAGAGCAAATTTCGTGTTATAGTAACTTGGCTCTATATGATTAGACAAGAAATTACTCATTCATTGGAAGTCACTTCCAGCTACCTTTCTTCCTTGAGTGCAAAACCTCCATTCACTGACAACTATATGCTCCGCTTCCTCAGTAGGTACTTCCAAAGTTCTAAGTCAATAAAGTGCCTGTATGCAAAAGCACTAGAACAAGCTGCAAAATGTTCCTTACTTGGAAGCCAACCTGTAACCAGCATACAGCCTGTGTGTAAAATGGGGGGGGAAGTCCCAAAGCTCTTCCTTCTTCTAAAGCCAATTGATTCCAATAGGCATCCCATGTACAAGGACACCGGAATGAATTTCCAAGGTCTAAGACCAACTTCAAATCGGCGTGCTGCCTGTGCACTTAAACGAATTCCAGGATAAATGATTCTTCCTTCCTCTGAAGCCAACTGGAATCAGCAAACTGATTCAGGATCTAGAGAAGGTTTACAACCGAAAGCGCTTATCCGTTCCCAAGTCCGTTTTTGAACACAAGCAGCATGCTCATTTGAAGTTGGCTTTAGAACTAGGAGTATTTTGGAACCAGCTCCAAAGACTTTGCAAACAGGCAGTTTGCTGATTCCAGTTGGCTTCAGAGGAAGGAAGAGTCATTTATCTTGGAATTCGTTTAAGTGCACAGGCAGCATGCCGATGTGAAGTTGGTCTTAGACCTTGGAAATTAATTCCGGTGTCCTTGTACACGGGATGCCTATTGGAATCAATTGGCTTTAGAAGAAGGAAGAGCTTTGGGACCTGTCCCCCCCCCCATTTTACACACAGGCTGTATGCTGGTTACAGGTTGGCTTCCAAGTAAGGAACTTTTTGCAACTTGTTCTAGTGCTTTTGCATACAGGCAATTTATTGACTTAGAACTTTGGCAGTACCTACTCTGAGGAAGCGGAGCATATAGCTGTCAGTGAATGGAGGTTTTGCACTCAAGGAAGAAAGGTAGCTGGAAGTGACTTCCAATGAATGAGTAATTTCTTGTCTAATCATATAGAGCCAAGTTACTATAACAAGAAATTTGCTCTGAGGAAAGTGTTGTTAGTGTTTGATCCAGTACCTTGAAGTAGGCAATTGGTCATTTTTAGCTGAACAGAATTAAAAAATTGTTTTTATTTAAGGAAGGACCTGGGATACATATGTAGTGCTTGCATACCAGCAACTACAAGAAAGGGGATATATAATACCCGCTAAACGGACCATCTTGAAGCTAGCTACCACATGGAGGGAGTAGCCTTATTGTGGCTTTTCATTTTCATATGGTGAAGGCGTACTCCCTAGGCTAGAGCTTGTTCACTTTATCTTTTCACTTCATCAAACAGAGGACTTCACTGGCCCTCTTCAACTGCAAACTGGACGATTGGAAGGGTGACTGTAAATTCACCCCAGGGGTTCCACCTGTGTCCCTCTTGGACAGGGGCACTAGGTGCTGGTCATGGAAATAAGGGTAATAACTTGGCTGCCTTGTAAGGGCCCTAGTGCCATTAGCCTAGTAACTTCCTATGATCCTATGAATTTCTACTTTTCTATTTCGCAACAGATAGTCAGACAAATGAGTTTGAAGTATCATTCAAGGTTACAGGTGGCAGTGGGAGAAAATTCCTCCTTACCAGGGTGTAATTCCTCATTCTCCATGCCAGTTTATTTTCTTTCCACCTGTCCTTCATCACATGCTGTCTCAGGGAGTGATAGAACCAGTTCCCCTTCCTAGGTGGGAAAGAGGTTTTATTCAAGGATGTTTTTAGTGCCAAAGAAAGAAAATGCTTGGAGGCCAGTTGTTGATCTTTCTTTCCTAAACCTGTTTGTGATGGTGCCCATATTCAAAAAACAGTGTAACTGAATGATGAGTTAAGTAGTTAATTGCTTTATTGCTTATGAGCTTTTATTGTATGTAAGGTGGGTTACAGTATTGAATTTTATACTCCATTGAAGGCAGTAATTGCCGAGATGCTAGAGTTTATTAAATCTGTTTGGCTTTCACTGGTCTGTCTTATTTGCCTTTTCCCAGTTTCTGGACTTTGGTGTTGTTTTTAGATGTCACTTCACAACTCGTTAACTCCCCTTCCTCATTCAAATTTCCTTGTAACATTAGATTCCTATTTATCCAAACTTCAGGCCTTTGTTAAGGTGTTGTGTGTCTGGATCACATTATCAGTTCTCCGTTTTACCCTTTGAACTATCCGCTGCCCCAAGAGTGTTCACAAAGTGTCTAGCTGCAGTTACAGCTCGTTGCAGGCTACAAGATATCCACTTTTTTCCATATTTAGATGACTTTGTTACCTTTGCAGAGTCTTTTTCAAAGTGTCAAGAATCTCTACTTTTCAAGTGTTTCTTGACGACTCCTTGTAGGATTGTGTTCCTGGGATGTCAATTAGACACCGCAGTTCAAAGAGCTGTTCTTTCACAGGATAAATATGTATATCTAGATCTGTTTCTATGGTATTCCACTCCAACTTCGGTCAGTGAAAGGGGAATACTTCAGGATTTTGGGTCTCATGGCTTCTTTGATTCTCACGACAACCCTGGCAAGACTCCACATGAGAAAGATATAGTGGTATCTGAAATGTGTCCTGTCCCAGCACTAACACCCCTTGTCTTTTCAGATACCACTGTTGGGGTTTGTCAGAAGGGAAATTGCTTGGTGATGACAACAGATATCTCTAAATCTAGGCCTCCCCTTCTTTCTCCCTGTTCCAAAGCAGTCAGTCACCATAGTCTTCTTGACGTTTGCTTGTTTTCAAGAGGGATAAAAGTGCAAGGTGAGTGGGACACCAAGGACAAATGAAAACGCATAAATATAACAGAGATGCTTGAACTGATCAAAGAACTCAACTTTCTGAATCCTGTTTGTTCCCTGGGACCTTTTCAAGTTGTTACAGACAGTACTACAGTCATGGTACATCCACAACCGAGAGGGAACCAGTTTGTACCCCCCTGTAGACTAGCCATGTTAGGTTGGGGTATAGCTTCACAGCACAATCTCATTTTACATGCCCCTTAAAAAGTAGTGGATCCACCACAGGATGTAAACTTGATGCTGGAAAATGAATTCAATATCCTTTTGAATCACTTAAAGCAGAATCGAAAGGATTTGTCCTCCCGTAGATTGTAAATGTTGGAGGTGTGATGGGAAAGAAAGAGGTAATTGAGAACATATTTTTGGGGAATGCAATGAGTTGGCAACTTTAAAAATTCCCTGCAGACTACCCTGTCAGAAATACAAGGTGAGCAAATTGGTGTAACTAAGGAAATTATTTTTTTAAGCTACATAACAGAATCAGAATTGCCTAGACATGATAAGGCCTTACTAAGTTTGAGTCTTGTCTTTGTCAAAACAGCTATTACAAAAAAAATGGAAATCAGAGTAAACCAACTAGAAGTAGTGAATATAGTAACAGAGATAAAAAGAACTGGAAGTGGGATGTATAGAAATGGGTAGGAGCAAGTAACACAGAAAAAAATGGGAATAGTGGGAGCAGTGCATGCAGAATAACGTTTTGGAGGAGGAATGAGGTTTAAGAGAAGGCAGGAACTGAATGAACATTATAATGGCGACTGTATAAGATTGCATGGGATGTGTGATATTTGCAACTGAAAATATGTCAGTTTGGTTTGTTTTCATTTATGTAACTGTATGATTGCCCATGTCATATGTGATAATTCAATAAATATGTTTCGTGTTTTAAAAAATCCTTTTGAATCACCTGACACTTTTAATGGCCATCCCATTATACAGAAAATTAAATTTCCAGACCCTTATCTGCAGGTAGCCCTTTTTAGTTTCCATAAGGACAGAGTCATATTGCATGAAAAATAAATAAGCTTTTTTTATGCATAAGTTATTGCAAAATAGTTTTAAACCAAATCATCAAGTTGCCAGTATTTCCTAATCCTTAGTATTGAAGGGAAAGGATCCTTTTCTCTTTGGAGGCTCAGACAGCTGAGGTAGAACCTACATTAAACTATGCACTTGAGAAAAATGAGCAACATTTTGTTGCCAGGATTAAAGCTAAGCTAGTCAATAAAAAAAACATTTCTAAATGGCTAACTCGTTATATTACCATTACATATACTTTGGGAAAGCTTAGCAAGGACAGATCAGGCCTCTCTCTATCAGGGCAGTATCTGCTACCATAGACTTTATTAGTAGCATAGACACACAGACTCTGCTGGAAGTAAGCGCATGGTCTTCTCTGCTCTTACTCTTTACACAATTTTCGCTGGGCAGTTTTAGTTGTATCTGTTCTACTGGGCCTCTTGCAGATTGACCCAGGTGAACTACCAACTACTCAATGAGTTAGGTGAGCTTTGGAAATCATCCTTGTGAAGAACATGGTACAAATGTACAAGGAACTTATTGTAATAGCAGATGTTCAAGTATGATCACTATGGCAGAATAGTCTCACTTCCTTCATCCTAATGTCAGCACTTACGGGGCATCCTAGGGCTGGGGGTTGGGTAGAAGCTCATCTTCTGTCCTCCTCCTCTGGTCATCCTACTCCTGTAGAAGCTGGTTTCTTGGGTGTGCCTGACCTTGCACCAAGGAGGGCAGTTTGTGGGGTAGACAATAAATCCACTCTGCTGCCCAGGAGGGTATGCAAACTTTATGGGCTGCACTTAGAGGCAACTTTAGGAGTCCATGCCTGTGGATGTCCTCCAGAATCCCTGTTACAATATTCTTTACTGTAGGAATCCCCTGCCTAGGGCAGCCCAATGTTTGGCCAGTATATCAAAGCCTTTTGAACTTGTATGCACTGTCCATCATACATATGCTCCCCTAACAGGACGTAGGGCATAAAAGTGACATATGGATACAGTTACCCAGAACTGGTTTGCTGCCAGTCCAAATGCATTGCCACACGTTGGCCTGAACACCTTGTTGCTGTGTTGAATACCTAGCCATCAGATAAGTGCCCTGTTTAGGATTAATTTTTTTCTTTGGTCAGATTCCCCATGAGGATAGTCACGAACAGTGTCTCTCTTGTTTGGGTGCTTCCCATGACTGTACCTCCTGTAGTATCTGTAAGGCAGTTTTGCCTAAGACACTCAGAAGTCGTTTGTCTTTCCTAGCCATTTATCTTGATAACCAGCAGCTTAAACGGTTAGCCCATGGTAGCATGGAGAAATCCATTAACCCCAAGATGCTCCCTCTAGGTAAGGTGACTAAGAAGTCTCGGCCAGATTCTTTAGCTGTCCAGCCTCCACTTGACATCCCTCTAGAAGCAGTTAATAGTTCAGTAGGCCGTTCGGCATCTACATCAGATTCCACTGCCATGACCCAGTCGGAAGGCTGGTATGGATCTGTCTTTTTGCATATACTCAGGCTTTTCAGGTGTCTGCTCCAGACATCGAGGGAAAAGTGTTTGATATTCAGAGGAGATATTATAAGTTGCTCCATGTGAGTGCTCCTAAACCATTTGCAGTTCGTCCTGTGCTGGCTGCTTTGTTATCATTGCTGCTTCCAAGTCTCCTGATTCTCTGTCTCCTGCTCCTAAGAAACCTGATAGGTTCTAAAGGGTCCCTGAGGATTGTCAGTTTTTGTTAGTCCTCCTGCTGATCCTACTTCAGTCTGTTTTGACAAACTTTCCAAGCTCTTGCCCTCTTCCAAACATTTATCTTCTGATAAAGATAGTAGGGCAACGGAGAGAATTGGTAAGAACTTTTCACCGCTTCTACTTTGGCCTTTAGGGCTATTAATTACTAGACTCGCAGTCAGCCTGGTGGGTTCAGACCTCTGGAAGTTGAGTGTCTGTTGGACCTTGTCTGTAGATGGTTCCCAAAGATTCTTACTACAATAGTGATACTATTTAAACATCTACTGTTATGGTAAGTTACAATCACATTTGTATTGTTATGATATCGACTTTCCACAATTTGCATAGTCTGCGTCCTGCTCATCCGGAAGATCTCCTGTTGCCTAATTCCACTGTGACCTTTCAGTTTGATGGAAGAGAGGTTGATGGCATACCTCTCAACCTCATCTGGACAAAGCCATAAATAATGGGGGGGATAAAGGCCCAAAGATAGGAACAGTTTTTAAGTATTGCTTCTACAAATGTAGAAAGTTGATAGAATAACAGGTTTTGCATTAGCATAAATTTTCTGAAGGGTATAAAGTATGAAACTCAAATGTCTGTCAATATTTCCTGACTTCAGTCCTCACTAATTTGCCAAAGATCCATCAGAAAAACAAAATTTTACGAGGAACAGACTGAAAATATGAAGTAAAAAAATCTAGACATTCTGCGAACATCTGGACAGTTGAGAGGTATGGTTGTTGGCTGCTTACAGGATTCATTTACAGATTACAGATAGGCAATCCTTTGCTTGCCTTTTTCAGTTCCTGTAGAATCAACTGCCTTTTCTCATCCATACATGCAACGCAGAGGTTTCATGTTGAATGCCTTTTAAATACCATCTTTTTTTAGGAGTTTACTTCAATCCATATAGAGTCTTTTCTTTAATTATCAGTTGGTGCCTCAGATGTTGAAATAGTTGGCTGTGGAGAGCTTGGAATGGGTAGCTGCAACTGTCTTGTCCGTTCTTGGAATATGTTAGCAGAGTTCTGTGACAAGGCCTCTACCTGCGGATGGCTCATGATTGCAGCACTTGCATCAGGAACTCTGAACGATGAAGCCTGCTAGTTACAGCTCTGGGGAGGCTTGTCATTGAGTGGGTATTGTATTGTATTTTCCAGACATTGTAAGGGATGTTTGGAGCATGCAAAAATGTAACCCTTGCTAGTTTTTTTGCTCCCTCTCCTGGTGTCCTAGGATGCCAGAGATTGGGAGTGATGAGCAGGCTTCATGTTTATAGAGGAAGTGTAGCCAAAAGAGCTATAAAAACTTTGTTGCTTGATTGCAAGAGTACTGGACGCTAACGTCATTCAATAATTATATGCTCCAAGTCATATGTAGCAGAAATTACTTTGGTGATAAACAGTGTGTGCATCAAACCTTAAATTAATGGAACAAGCTATCTCTGAAAGTAAGGTTAATTTATTTTGATACCCTTTTAGGAATGTGGGTGCTATTCTGTAGCTGTTAACTTGCTAAACAGTTATGTGCCTTTCATGAAAAAAGTTGAATTTTTGTGCATTTGCATGACATGTTTCTTGGATTTGAACATGTAATTTATTCAGTTTGCTCTTAAATGGCAACTATGAATCCACATGCAAATACCTTAACATAAGAAGCTTTCGTTTTCTAATTTGCAACTGTTAAAGTATTTGCTGCACAGCATTTCTGAGCTGTAAACAAATACAATCTTGGTAGCATTATTCAGAGTTTTTGTCCATATGCTTTCTATGTGCATGGTGGTGCAGTGGTTAGCTTTGTTGCCCGACAGCAAGAGGATCTCCGATTTGATTTTCGGCTGGAGCGCCTTCTGTGCTGAGTCTGCATATCCTTCCTCAGGTTGAATAAGTTTTAAAGACATATGCAGTAGGTGAGTGTGTGTGTGTGCCTTCTGTGAAGGTTGGGCACCGGGCTGGCAACTTGATACCATAAAAACTCCACTGTCAATCAGTCTGCGGGCCAGTGATCGGCTGTGGCAACCCCTAATGAGAGAATACGAAAGACAGGGTTTTTTGTCCTTGTGCTTTCACTGAAAGTGAGCTCTGTTAGCAAAACAAGTAACAAAGTAGCATTATTTTTTAAATATCAAGAACTGGGCAGCCACGTTGGTGCAGCGGTTAGCATTGTCGCCTTACAGCAAGAGGTTTTCCGGTTCGACCCTCGGCTGGGGTGCCTTCTGTGTGGAGTCTGCATGTCCTCCCTGTGGTCACGTGGGTTTCCTCCGCATGCTCCGGTTTCCTGCCACATCCCAAATACATGCTGTAGGTGGATTGGACACTCTAAATTGGCCCTAGGAGTGAGTGCCTTCCGTGGAAGGTTGGGCACCGGGCTGGCAACTTGACACCGTACTCTACTGCTAATCATGAGCGGACAGCTGATCCGCTGTGGTGACCCCTAACCGGGAAAAGTCGAAAGAAGAAGTTTTTAAATATCAAGAGCACTTCTTGGCATGAACAACAAAATTACAAGTGCAACAGCAAGAGTCACCTTTAACATGACACCTGGGACACCATTTTTTCCCCCAGCTTACATACCAGCTATTTACATTTATTTACTCTTTTCCTGTTCTGTTTGTTGACTTCAGCTTTCTCCAAACCAGTCACCCCATTCATTTGCAATCACAATGGCAAGGTTTGACTAGGAAAGTTAGACGGCCATTAAGGGCATTTCTTGGGTTTGTTGTTTAATCCCTATCTTCTCTGTGAATGCCCGGCTAACAGAGCTGAAGGGGAATGTACAGTAGCACTTCTTATCCCTGACTTCTTCAAAGAGGCATTGTCGGCAAGCAGCCGTATCCAATTCTCTCATGCACAGGAAGTGGTTTCCCCTGTCAAAGTGAGATAAATCTCTCTTCCCCCTAAATGCCCTTGGGAGAGGAGAGTGGACCACACTCCTTTACTTCTCTCCCTTCCAGCCTGGCTCCTCCAGTACCAGGCATTTATTCAAACCCCAGTCACTTGAGCTGCAGTAAGGACCGGTAAAACCTCTTTGGTCTGAAGCCAGGGAGGCTATTTATATTTGAGTTCAGAGTTGTACTGTGCAGAAAGCAGTTTCTTCTAATGTTTTGTATTCAGACTTTAGTTCTTTGCAGTGCTTGCAGAAGTAATTTTTTTGTAAATTATTGAAAGTCTAGTTGGTGGCTTTATATTTTTTTCATCTCAGAAGCACAGGAATAGTGTATGGTTTTCTGTATCATCTTCTGTTTTAACACCCATCAAGTACAAAAGTGTGCATATGATAAAAGTATATTTGCAAAGTAAGTAACTAAACAGACGTCTGTGGGATGCAGTAAAAACAATATAAAGCTGTGTAGCAGCTGTCAATCTCTGTAGTCATTTATAATTCTGTATAAAGTAAAATTCTGTAAAAATGTTCTGGTTCATAATATTGAGCAGGTCATATGGCAGAGTTTTATTTCTAGAGAAATAATATTGTTTTTTGTAAATTGTTTTTCAGCCTTTGCAGTCTCTGCCTTCTGAAAAGGTCACTAAAAAGCCTATTCCTGATGAGCATCTTATCTTGAAGACAACATTTGAAACTCTTATACAAAAATGCTTGACAGCGGCAACAGATCCAGTATGTGTTTTTCTAATCTGTGGTTGCTTACAATTTTAGTATAACTCCATGTTTTTGTTGCTGCAGTTTATTCTTTTCATGATCAGTGGGTTTGATTTTCTAAGTTTTTTTTTTTTTTTGCAGTCTAAAGCTCAAATCCTTGGCTGATTATCCCAAATTCCAACTTTTGTCTTTGTATTCTGATAGTATTATTGCCTTACCCCAATATGCTTGTAAGCTTTGTGGTGTTTCTTCATGAAGAGTAAGAGGATCATTTCTGAATCCAAAAGTGTATGTACTGCATTTGAGCAGGGAGAGCAAAGACCATCAGCTTGGTTCAGGGTCTTAAATGTGATTAGTACCCACCCATCCTTTTGCCCTTCCCTCCCCTTCTCTTTCTGTTCTTCTGAAATAGCTAATAACCAGCCAAAATGTCAGATGTTCATCGTGTTTCACTGTTGCAGTCATTACACTTGGGTTATCCTGTTGGCAGGCTACCCGCAGTCGGCCCGAGTTCCAAAGTCTTGGTCCGGCGTCAGTTGTCATTGCCTCTTCCCTGACGTCAGTGCACCAGGGGTATAAAAGATGCAACCGACGCCATTTTCTTCAGTCTTTCTTGCCGCGCGGTGCCTGAAGCAAAAGCAGTTTGCAAGTGCCGGTCGTCCGACTCCTGAGATTTTTGAAATAGAGTTTCAGAACCGAAGTCTTCAATAAAGCTAAGTACCCCGTTGGGGAAACTTTTTCTTGCTCCAGAACCGATGTCAGTAAAAGTTAACAATTATATTTCTTGTGGGAAGCAAATACCTCATACGGATTTTCACTCTTACTGCATTCCTTGCCTAGGCCCTGACCACGACGTTACTAGTTGTCGGTTTTGTGCTAGATTCAACAAATGCACTATTAAGCGTCGGTTTGATTTTGCCTTACATTACTTTGGCGGAAGATTTAACTATATAATGCCGTCGGAACAACCGACGACCGGAATTCATAAAAAGCACAAAGACAAGGAAAAGGACAGGCATCCGAGGTCCATAACCGATGACGAAACCTGTTCTAGGCCAGTCGCCGGTTCTCAATGAGGCGCTTTTGCAGCCCCTGACACCCGCTACCTCAGTGCCACAGGCCGTATCCGACTCCCATGTGGAGACAACTAGGCCTCTGGATACTCAAGGTATTGGGCCTACGGAAACTATTCCCTCAGATGGGTCCAGAGCCTCTGAGCAGGCATCAGCTTCTGAGGGTGTTTTCAGACCTTCACAGCTTACTATCAAGTCCTCTACAACAGCCAAGGGTACAGTCAAAGACACCAGTAAAGACAAGGAAACAAGTACAGCATTCTCCTGGACAGTCATCCATGCCAAAGAAACAGATGCTTAAAATGGCCGAAGACTTGATTACTTTGATCAGGGGATCCCATCCCCCTCCTGAAAAAAGGCCTAGGCAAGACACTGATTATGATTCCTCTGACCAGGTTTCTATTTCCTCTGATTCCTCTTTAGATCAGGGTTATTCTCTCCCTCCTTATGAGGACTCTGATGCTGAAGAATCTATACCTTCAGCCTCTCCACCTGAGGATTATTCTTTTGGGGAAACTCTGCACACCATGAGGGAACATTTCCACTGGGAGAGCCAGGATTATTCAGAATCCAAGGCTCAGAGATTTTCTTTTACTGCCTCAGCACAGGCCCCTAGCTATCCCCCCTGTGCTTGATATTGTTGTTGATGTTTTCTCTGAATCCAGTCTGTCTCCTGATTCTTTACCCCCTGCACCAATCAAGCCAGACAGGTATTACAGAGTCCCCTGACTCTAATAAATTTCTTTATAAAAACCCTGCTACTTACCCAGAAACAATTTCTCAGGGTCCCAAGGGGGTTAAGGCTTCCACTGCAAAAAACCCTGTCCCCTCTGATAGGGATTCCAGAGCACTGGATAGATGGGGGAAAATAGTCTACACTTTTGCTACTTTAGGTGTAAGGGCTTTAAACTGCCAGTTTCACATGCTTAAATACCAACAGTACCTTATGTCTTAAAATCCTGATAATAAGGAAATGCAGGAATTATTGCATGCAGCTGAACAAGTGGGAAAGCATACTTTGCAATGTGGTTTTGATTCATTAGAGGCTTCTTGCAGAACCACAGTTACAGGCTCTGTCATTCGTAGGCATGCTTGGTTGAAAGAACAGAGTTTACCTGAACATGTTAAAGTAAAATTATTGGATGCTCCACTACAGCATGATACTTTGTTTGGTGTTAAGGCAGAAGAGGTGTTAAAGAAAATGGTGGATGAAGCAAAATCTATGCAGACAGTAAAGGATTTCGTACAGGTGCAACCACCTAGGTTTAGTAGAAACTGGCCTTCAAAAAATTGGTCCTTTCAAGTCTCAGACAGGCCACAAAGAGGCAGATACAGACGCCCAAGTGGCAGATCTCAGCCCCAAGGATCCTGCAGACCTAAACAGTGGGGTGCTTCTACCCCCAAAAGGAGGAGAAGACAAATCACAATCTTACAGGAAACAGTCCCAATGACTTCCCTGTACAAAGGCCAAGCACTTGCCTATTGGCAGCACCCCTAGGAGGAAAGCTAGCACTTTTCGCACAAAATTGGCAAATAATTACCCAGGACAAATGGGTACTGAATATAATTACTCAAGGTTACAGGTTCCATTTTCACACCCTTCCAAAATCAAAAGGTATGCCGAACCTGCCACAAAACCAATGGGCAGAGGCACAAAAGGAAATTGCTGCTCTCATGGACATGGGAGCTATTCAGAGAGTACCGCAGGAAGAACAGGGACAAGGATTTTACTCAGGACTTTTCATGGTACCCAGAAAGGACAAAGCCTGGAGACCAGTACTGGACTTGTCAATCCTAAATACTTACCTGGATGTTCCAAAATTCAAAATGTTAACACTATAGCAACTTCTACCCATGCTGGGCAAGAAGGCTTGGCTGGTTACTTTGGACCTCAAGGAGGCTTACCTGCATGTCCCAATCCGACAGTCTTGCAGAAGATACCTCAGATTCATAGCTGGCTCACTGCATTACCAATTCTCTAGACTGCCTTTTGGCTTATCTACTGTGCCCAGGGTCTTCACAAAATGCCTGGCAGCAGTAATTGCATTTTGCAGACAAAGAGGAATTCAAATATAGCCCTACTTGGACGACTGCCTTATTCAAGCAGAGAGCAAGAACATTCTACTAAGACATCTGGCGTTTGTAAAAACATTACTAATTTGCCTAGGGTACACTGTAAACGAAAATAAATCAAAACTAGTGCCCTCTCAAGAGATAATATTCCTGGGTGCAAGCTTAAATACAACTGCCCAGATGGCTTATCTTCCGCCAGACAAACAAAGGCAACTGACTCATTACTTCCAAATGATGGCAACAAAGACCCAGCTCCCTGCAAGAAAAATTCTGCAGGCCCTGGGTTTCATGGCATCCTGCATTCTACTAATTCCATATGCAAGACTGCATATGAGGAAACTACAATGGTATCTAAAAAGTGTTTGGACTCAACATTGCCACAGCCTGGAAACAGTAATAACTATAATTCCCTGTCTAAAACAGGAGTTTCTATGGTGGTCCCTGGCCTGTCACCTCAACAAGGGACAGCCCTTCACCTTGCCCACAGCCAGGCAGACAGTAACAATGGATGCATCAGATTATGCCTGGGGGACTCACATGGAAGGAAAATGTATTCAGGGCACGTGGCCCAAGGAACAAATGCATCTGCACATCAATCAAAAAGAGATGCTAGCTGTACAGAATGCCCTGACTGCCTTCAAGGATCTACTGCATCCAGGACAGCTATTGCTAAAGACTGACAACACCACAGTTATGTGGTACATAAACAAGCAAGGGGGCACACATTCCTACCCCCTCTGCAGGCAAGCCATGACTTTGTGGAACACTGCACTGACCTATCAAGTACATCTGCAGGCACAATTCCTGCCAGGAAAGAAAAATACACTGGCAGACGAACTAGGCAGAAATCTCATGGATCCACATGAATGGAAACTAAATCCACAGGTCTTCAGCATGATAACAAGGAAATGGGGACGCCCAGACATAGATCTTTTTGCCTCCCCTCACAACTACCAACTACAGAAATTCTGCACAAGGACTTATCACGCACAAGCATGGAAAGTGGATGCTCTTTCATTCAGATGGGAAACCCTGACAGTTTATGCCTTTCCTCCACTGCCTCTTCTTCCCAAGGTAATCCTAAAAGTCAGGCAAGAAAAGCCAAAAATGATCCTGATTGCACCAGACTGGCCATGCCAGCACTGGTACCCAATCGTAAAGAGCTTGTCTCAAGGCCCAGCCTGGCCTTTACCTCAAATTCCTCATCTCCTGACTCAACAGAACAACCAGGTTCTGCACAGTCAACTCAGAACCTTAAATCTGGCTGTATGGCAGATAATATAGTCACTCAAACCACTCCTCTCTCTAAAGCTGTTATGGATGTCATTTTAGAAGCCAGGAGAACCCAGCACTAGGAAATCCTATGCAGAAAAATGGATGAGATTCTGTGCTTGGAACCAGGCCCAAGGACTTGAACCACTTGTTCCAAATATACCTCAGATTTTACAATACCTAACTGAGATGCTGGACAAAAGCCTTTCCTTCTCATCTATTAAGATCCATGCCTCTGCCATTTCAGCTCATTACAATATGGAACCTCCTATTTTTTCGCATCCACTACTAAGGCAGTACCTCAGTGGGGCAAGAAACATAAGACCCCCAAGGAGAGCACCAATACCTACTTGTGACCTCAATTTTATTTTAGAAAAACTCACACTGCCTCCTTTTGAGCCAGTCTGCACAGCTGATATAAAATTCTTATCATGGAAAACTGCTCTGCTCGTAGCAATAACTTCAGCAAGAAGAGTCTCAGAGTTGCAGGCACTAATGGCAGTGGAACCTTTCATAATTTTTCATCAGGACAGGGTCTCTCTAAGGACAAACACAACATTTATGCCAAAGGTGGTTTCCATTGTGGCTCTTAATCAAACTATTCATTTACCAACTTTCTATCCAAATCCCCAGAATAAAGGGGAAGAGACTTCTGCACACTTTGGACATACACAGACAGCTAAGATTCTACTTGGACAAAACAAAATCTTTCAGAAAAACTGAGCAGCTGTTTGTATCTTATGCTGCAGGAACACAAGGAAAGCCTATCTGAAAGCAGACAGTTTCAAAGTGGATAGGACACTGCATTCGCTTCTGCTATGCACAACATGGCAAATCAGTGCCTAAGGGCATCAGGCCACATTCAACAAGAGCAGCAGCCACTTCAGCAGCTTTTCTCAGAGGAGTATCAACCAATGACATTTTAGAAGCTGCAACCTGGAGTTCAGTGCACACCTTCACAAAGCACTACCACTTACCTCTCTACTCTAAATCCAGAGCAGGCTTTGCCACTGCAGTCCTGCAGGGCCTGGTAGCCTCTCGTAATCCTATTTAGGCCCAGCCACCCAACCTCAGCTTTGGGATTCAACCCAAATGTAATGACTGCAACAGTGAAACACAGTGAACATAGTACAGTTGTGTACCTACCATAAATGTAGATGTTCGAGTGCATTCACTGTTGCAGTCCAGGTTACCCTCCCACCATCCCCCTTTTCATTGCTGGGACTTTTCTGTACTTCTCAACTCTATACAACCTATGTGGTGTATTTGCTTGTAGATGAAGGAATTGTTTATTTTTTAGTACATGCATGCTTTTTGGCATACTTTTTTACAGCCTTCCTATTTGGGGGGCACCTGACATCTGGGGCAAGAAAAACTGAAGAAAATGGCATCAGTTGCATCTTTTATACCCCTGGTGCACTGACGTCAGGGAAGAGGCGACGACATCCGACGCCGGACCAAGACCTTGGAACTCGGGCCGACTGCAGGTAGCCTGCCAGCAGGATAACCCAAGTGTAATGACTGCAACAGTGAATACACTCGAACATCTACATTTATGGTAGGTACACGACTGTACATTCTTTAAAACTACAGTGGATATAAAAAGTTTATACACCCCTGTTAAAATACCAGTTTTTTTATATAAAAGAATTGAGACCACAGTAAATCATTTCAAAACATTTCCCACCTTTTATGTGACCTATAACCTGTACAATTCAGTTGAAAAACAAACAAATCTGTTGGGGGAAAAAATATAAAAAAATAAAAAATGTACGATACGCTGGTTGCATAAGTGTGCACACCCTTTAACTAATACTTTTTGTGTGCACACCCTTAAACTAATACTTTGTTGAAGCACCTTATTAATTAGAATTAGAAGACAGTCATCATTTGTAATTATTTACAAAGGAAAAGTATGTAAAGTGCTTAAAATGGGGAAAAGAGAGAAAAGGAACATTGGTAACAAAAAATAATAGGAAGAAAGAAGAGAGAGAGCGAGGGAGAATGTTATTTAAATACTTAGCACTGTATGTAATTAGAAGTAGTAGATACAGAAAAGAAAAAAGAAAGTTAATAAAAATGATTCACATTACCTTACAGCATAATGACTTTCCAGAATCAAATATATTATGATTCATAAAACAAATCATTAAAAATTAGAAGGAATTTATTCATTTGTCCTTCATCTTCTTAGTTTTGTTTGCTCCTTCCTTCACAGACCATCCATTTTTTGTTGCATGTCTCTTCAAACTCTGGGATGACCAGTCCATTTCTTCTATGTCTGACAGTATTTTCTTCTTTTGGGTAAATTCTGCTGCTGCTTGTAGGGAATCAAAGATCTTCACTTTTTCTTGCAAGGTGATTTTTATTCTTGCAGGTAAAAGACTTTGAGCTTTAATATTGGCTTTTTTTTCAAAGGACTTAATTAGAGGAACACACTCCTTTCTTCTGGATATGACTTTAGAGGTGTAGTCATTGTCAAAACGAATAACTTTTTCACCCATCTTGATAGGGGAATTAGTCCAAGCTGATTTCAGCACTAAGTCCTTGTCTTGTGAGGAAAGACATATATTATAGACCTGGGGTTAGATGAACTCAGAGATGAAGCTGGATTTGCCAGGGACCGATGAGCCCTCTCTTTTGGAATTGAGACATGATTAGTGCTGATGAAAACCACTTATTGAGGAACTGAATCATGTTAGCACCCTCTTCTTTCTCAGGAATTCCATGTATTCTTATGTTATTCTTCCTTCATCTACTTTCAAGGTATTCCAGTTTCTCAGTCAGCCTGGTGTTTTGTTTCAGAAGAAATTCATTGTGATGTTCATTTTCTGTCACTCTCGTGTCTAGGTCAGTTACTGTTTCCTCTAAGACAAGATTCTGTTCAGATTGTTTTTTTAGTATTCCATTTAGAATTTCCAGTTGTGTACTGCATTCTTGTTTGATAATATCCATTTTATTTTCGAATTTGTCCATTTTTAGTGACAGTTCTTGGATGTTTGTTATTATAAGATGTAGATATTCTTTGTGTTTCACTGTTGCAGTCATCACATTTGGGTTATCCTTCCAGGGGTAGCCCTCAGTCGGCCCGAATACCAGAGGCTTAGTATTTCTGCGTCAGTTGCTGTCGCTCCAGGACTTGACGTCAGCTCATCAGTGGTATAAAATCAGGCAGCCGATGCCATTACATCAGTCTTTCTTGCTGAGGAGCCCGAAGCAGAAGCAGTTTGCACGAGTGCCGGTTGGCCGCTACCTGAGTTTTCGTTTCCAAATAGAAGTTGAAGACTTCTAAAGCTAAGTACCCCGTTGGGGATCCTTTTTTCTTGCTCTAACCAATGTCAGAAAAAGTTAACAATTGTCTCACCTGTGGAAAGCAAATACTACACCGAGACTTCCATTATTACTGCGTCACCTGTTTATGCCCACACCACGATGTCCCTCGCTGTCGCTTTTGTGCTTTGTTCAACACCAGAACTATACGTCATTGGGCCCTTATTGTAGCTAGATATTTCCGCTGTCAGTCCTCTAATTCTGATATGGCTTCAGTAAGCCATCCGACTACCGATCTTCCAAAAAAACATAAGGATAAAGACAGAGACAAGACTGCAGAAGTCCAAAACTGCCGAAGACACTTCCGCAAAGCTAGTCATCAGTTCTCCGGTCCTCAATGAGGTGCTTTTGCAGCCCCTGATGCCTGCTTCTATGGTTTCGCAGGCCAGTACGGAGACCCTTTTGGAGTCCGGTATGCCGTGAGACTCTCTGACTAAGGATCCTACGGATGTCTGTACCTTGAATGGGTCCTGAGCCGCTGAGCAGACATATTCGACACAGACCGACAACTTCTTTTGCATCTTCAGTTCTTTCTAAAACTGCCGATTTTCTAAGGCCCAGGGTACGAACTACACCCAAAAAAACGACGACCGAAGCTCAGGCACCTGCTTCCTTGCCTCAATCTCAAATGCTTAAAATGGCGGAAGACATTGTTATGCTTATTAGGGGAAGCCGGGCAACCCCTTCCAAAAGAAAAATAAACTTGTCCCCAGTAGTTTTATCTGAACAGGAGTCCGATGACTCTGATGCTTCTGAATATGAAGACATGCCCTCTCTGCTTATGAGGACTCTGATGCAGAGGAATCCATTCCTTCTGCCTCTCCACCCGAGGATTTTTCATTTGGGGAAAACCCTTCATACTTTAAGGGAGCATTTCCACTGGGAATGTCAAGACTGTCCTCAGTCAAAAAAGAGACTTAGGGAATTCTTAGATTTACCACATCACAGACCTTTGGCCATTCCTCCTGTCCCAGATGTTGTGGATGATGTTTTTGTGGAGTCCAGTTTGACTCCTGACACTCTTCCTGTTGCTCCCAGGAAACCTGACAGGTACTACAGAGTCTCTGACTCTCTCAAATTCCTTTTCAAAAATCCTAATGCTGATGCAGAGGTCATCTCTCAAGGACTTAAATGAATTAAAGCAACCTCAGCTAAGAATCTCACCCACTCAGATAGGGATTCCCGATCTTTAGAAAGATGGGGTAAAAAGGTACACACCTCTGCTACTCTTGCTATTAGAGTATTAAATTGTCAGTTCCTCATGCTGAAATAGCAGCAGCATACCATGGAACTCCTCAAAAAAAAAAAAATCTTCCTTTCCTGCTTGTGCAGAAAATAAAGAATTACAAGAGCTAATGCATTCTGCAAGTCAAATTACTAAGCACACCTTGCAATTTGGCTTTGACACCCTAGAAGCATCTTGCAGGGCAGCAGTTACTGATTCTGTCCTTAGAAGGCATGCTTGGCTTAAGGAACAGACCTTGCCAGACCATGTCAAATCCAAATTATTGGAGCACCATTGAACAAACACAATTTATTTGGCACCAAGGCAGAAGAGGTTTTAAAAAAGATGGAAGAAAAAGCTACATCTATGCAGACAGTTAAAGACTTCTTACAGGTCCAGCGTCCAAGGTTCAGTACGCATTGCACCTCCACGCACTGGTCCTTTCCTGCCCCCTCCAGGCCAGCTCAGCTCAGACGCAGGGGAAGCAGATGCCCCAGACAGCAGCCCCAGGGAATGCAGAGATCTAAGCATTGGAGCCACCCCCTTATGCTGGCTAAGCCCAGTCATTGTCAATGGGATGAGTTTATAAGGAAATTGACATGGCTAGAAACTAAATGTATCATCGATTTTGGCACTCTTTATCCAGGGGGATGAAACCTTGATTTAAATTTAAATGTTGGTTAAGGGTAGATAAATAGAGATGAAATGTACACTATTTCTCTGTCCTGTTCATTATGTCTTTATAATTTCTTAAGGTAGCATTTTTTAATATTAAAGTTTTTCATGTACTTAAAACATCAATGTAATATTGTAATATATTATTTTATATACCTAGAGGTATCAGATTTGACAGTATTAGATGAAATTAATAAAGTATAATAGAGTTTTGTAATTATAGAGTATGGCACTTTAAAAATGGAATGTTTTCAGTGTTTACATATTCAACAGGAATGGGCATTGGCAATTTATATTTAATTACATTTCATTATATTTAATTAATTATATGATTATTCAGTTATTTTATGAATGTAGCAATGTAAAATGTTGAGCTGTTTGGTGTAGTAAATATTTCTTGAAGGCATAAGCCCAGGTACTGGATACACCAGTAAACCTTTTTTCCAGCAGTTTCCTGGTGTGGTGTGGTGTGGTGTGGTGTGGTGTGGTGTGGCGTGGTGTGTGTGTCTGTGTCTGTGTGTGTGTCTGTGTCTGTGTGCTCATTTACTTCTCTCAGCTAGCCCCCTTATCTGCAAGGAAAATCCTGCAAGCTCTAGGGTTCATGGCCTCCTGCATTCTACTCATTCCATATGCTAGACTGCATATGAGGAAACTACAATGGTACCTAAAAAGCCTTTGTTGTCAACACTCTCAAGACCTGGAAACTGTCATGCCAATGATACCTTATCTAAGGAAAGATTTTCTTTGGTGGGCAGCAGCATGCAACCACAACAAGGGGCTTCCATTCTTACAACCCCACGCTGCCCAGACCCTCTCAACAGATGCATCAGAATATGCCTGGGGTGCACACCTGGACGGCAGGTGCATTCAGGGCCATTGGAGCCCAAATTAAATACATCTGCACATCAACCAAAAAGGGATGCTAGCTGTTCAGCATGCCCTGACAGCTTTCAGACCCCTACTCTCCCTGGGGCCTCTACTGATCAAAACAGACAACACCACAGTGATGTGGTATATCAACAAGCAGGGAGGAACTCAATCTTATCCTCTCTGCAGGCTCGCCATGACCATTTGACACACGGCCTCAGCCATGCAACTTCACCTGCTAGCACAATTCCTGCCAGGCTCCCTAAACTCTCTGGCAGACCACTTGAGCAGAAACCTGCTAGACCCACACGAGTGGCAGTTAGACCACAGAACCTTCACCCTTGTAACCCAGAAATGGGGCTCCACAAAGGTGAGCCTCTTTGCCTCCCACTCCAATCATCAGCTCCACAAATTCTGCACCAGGGAACCTCACAGCAAGGCCTGGAAAGTGGATGCTCCATCCTTCCAGTGGGTAAACCTCTCAGTCTATGCATTTCCCCCTCTACCACTCATTTCAAGGGTACTGCTCAAAATAAGGGAAGAAAAACCAAGGGTAATCCTGATTGCCCCAGACTGGCCATGCCTGCACTGGCATCCGCTGCTGCGCAGCCTGTCACCCCTGCCACCATGGCACCTACCTCAGATCCCAACACTCCTGACCCAGTGTAATGGAGAATTCATGCATCCCCAGTTGCAGACCCTCAACCTGGCCGCCTGGCTTATTCCCTGACCTCTCTTCAAGCTGCCAGCGTATGCAAACATGTTATACGTGAGGCCAGATGCCCCAGCACTAGAAAATCCTATGCTGACAAGTGGAAAAGGTTTTGCACATGGATCCAGGCTAAGGGAGCTGAAACAGCGCAGCCCTCCCTTCGTCTCATCCTGGATTACCTAGCAGACCTGCTACACAGGGCCTATCCTTCTCTTCTATTAAAATTCATGCCTCTGCCATCTCTGCTCATTCACATAGCCACCTCTCTTCTCACACCCTCTCATCAAACAGCCCCTAAGAGGGGCTAACAACTTAAGGCCACCCAAAAGAGCTCCTACCTCAGCATGGGACCTTAACTTTGTGTTGGAAAAGCTCACTCTACCCCCCTTTGAACCTGCAGCTTCAGCAGAGTTAAAATTCCTCTCTTGGAAGACAGCCTTGCTTCTGGCCATCACTTCAACTAGAAGAGTATCAGCTACAAGCACTCGTGGCTGTAGAGCTATTCATCATTTTCCATGCTGACTGGGTCTCCCTCAGAACTAACCCATCCTTCATGCCTAAAGTGGTGTCCAGTGTGGCTCTCAACCAGTCCATTCATTTGTCCACCTTTTTCCCTAATCCATAAAACAAGGGGTAAAAGATTCTGCACTCTCTAGATGTGCACAGAAAGCTCAGATTCTATCTGGAAAGGATTAAATATTTTAGAAAAAAACTGATCAATTGCTAGTCAGCTTCGCAGAGGGCAAGCCCATATCCAAACAAACAATCTCCAAATGGATAGCTCACTGGATCCATTTCTGCTACAAACAGTATGGGAAACTGCCCCCAAAGGGGGCCAGGACACATTTCACCAGAGCAACCTCCACCTCTGCAGCTTTTCTCAGAGGGGTCCCCACCAGGGACATCCTGGAGGCTGCAACATGGACATCTGTTCATACCTTCACCAAGCATTACTGCCTGCCTATCTTCTCCAAATCCAGGCAGGCTTTGCCACTGCAGTCTTGCAGGTCATCCTAGTCAGCCTCCAGTCTTCTTGACTGCCTCCACCCTTTTCTTCAGCTTTGGGAATCAACCCAAATGTGATGACTGCAACAGTGAAACATGAAGAACATAGTACAGTTGTGTACACTTAACATAAAATGTAGATGTTCGAGTGTATTAGCTGTTGCAGTCATGGCGCCCCCCCCCCCACCCCCTCCATCCCCCTTGTCTATCTCCCTCTTTCTCTCTTCCTGTCTCCTTACAGGGAATTTTTGGTATTTACTTTCTACTGGTGTTCTTCCACCATAACCTCGCTCCCTATTTGGGGGCTCCTGACAAGGCAAGAAAAACTGATGTAATGACTTTGGCTGCCTGATTTTATACCACTGACGACCTGACATCAGTCCTGAAGCAGTAGCAACCGATGCAGAAATACTTAAGCCTCTGGTATTCGGGCCGACTGAGGGCTACCCCTGGCAGGATAACCCAAATGTGATGACTGCAACAGTGAATACAGTCAAACATCTACATTTATGGTAAGTGTACACAACTGTACTTTCTTTCTTTACTGTGCTCTCCTGGTGTGGGTTCTCCGAGTTGCTCATCTTGAGATCTCCAATAGAAAACTTCTTGACTGGAATAATTAAAAAATTCTCTTGACTATGTATTAATTGTTTAGAAAATAATAGTCTATGTTAATCTAACTGTTGGTATACTTTGTAAGATTTTTCTAAAAATTAAAGTATATTTTCTGTCAGGCTATTAAAGTCTAAGCAGAGCTATGGATTTTTGCTGCTATCAGACTGGCATCTTGGCCCCACCCCCTCCATTAAAGTTCTTAATGACTTGAGTACTGCTGTGGTTTAAGCTTCAGACAAAGGAATGGAACACTGTCACACTCCGATCTTAGAACTTTTGCAATACAGTAAGGAAGGCAGCAGGTATCATTACTATCTGTTAGGCTTGACAAATATCTGATATTTTTCTGGAAATCAGAATAATTCTCATACAGTCTGGAAAGCACTTTATAATTTCCAGTATTCTGTGTAGCAAAAGATTAGTTGTTTCTAAAAAAAAAAAAAAACAACCTCAGTCTATTTTTTTTTCACAAAAAGCATTTCTAAAGAATTGTGGTAGAGTCAGGGATACCAGATTTCTTACAGGACAAGTAGGGACCAAAAAAAGTCCTTCACGCTAAGTCAAGATAAAAAAAGGTCTTTATTGTGAAGCATCTTGGAGTAGCTCCATGTTTGGCGATTTTTGATTGGCTCGTATGTTGGTATACGAGCCAATCAAAAAAATCGCACAGCGGACCCGCTTCTGTTCAAATCGGAACATCAGGCAGTTCCGCATTAAACAGAAGTAGCTCGGTTTTGCGATTTTTTGATTGGCTTGTATACAGGCATATGGGCCAATAAAAAAAAAAAAAAAAAAAAAAAAAAAAAGTGGAGGCTGTTTTGCCAGGTTTTTAACCAGCAGTGAGGGACTCAAGATCGGGCTGCTGATCCCGGGACAGTCCCACTCAAATAGGGACGTCTGGCAACCCTGGGTGGAGTCCAAGATTATCTCAAAAAAAAAAAAAAAAAAAGCAACGCAGTGAGATTAGGTAAAAAGAAAAGAAAAAAAAATAAACTAAAAGAGATGATGTTAAGTTGTCATCTCGCCTTCGTTCTTGCTGGTTGGGATCAGAGCCGATCCTCGGCTCCGACTCAGCCATCTTCAGTAGCTCAAGAGCTGTTTACTGGCTCGAGGCTACCCCTTATCCCATGATGCCTAGCGATAGCTACCCAGATCTTGTTTGTCACTTCAGCTGCGAGGTGTCGTTTTTCTGGCTCAGGCTCGTATAAAGTTTTTTGTATAACTTTCTTACTCTAGAATTCAAGACTTTAGTGTTTTATTATTATTAATGTTAATCTTGTTTTGTGATAGTGTTTAGTTGCAGTATCCCTTCTTTTTCTTGTAGAACTCGTTTAACTTAGAGAGTTCACCCACACCCCTCCCCCATTTCTTCTTGCCAGGTTAGCCGTTTTAGTTAGAGGCTTTCCTTCTATCTTTCTCTCATAGGCTAGCCGTTTAAGTTAGAGGCTTTCCTATATATATATATATATATATATATATATATATATATATATATATGTATATATATATATATATATATATATATATATATATATATATATATATATATATTAAAAAAAAAAAAACTTTAGCTATAGTCTTATAGTAGAGTGTGTTTTTTGTGTAGACTGTATATTGCTTCTGATAGTTGTTATACTTGTTGTTTTCCTTCTGAGGATATCAAAGGAATCCAAGGTTTCTGGGTTCAAGAAGTGTGAGTCATGCTGTCAGAAAATGTCTCTGACAGATGGGCACACTTCTCGCGTCTATTGTTTAGGCGCTGTGCACCTGCAGGACTCTTGTTCTATTTGCCATGCCTTTAGTCCAAGAGTCCTGCAGGAGCATAAGAATAAGCTTATTCTTAGGGGTCTTTTAAAACCCCAGGATTCACAGGTCAAGAGCTCTCAGCCTGTGAAATCCCCTAGACCCACCAAGCCGTCGACTCCAAGTTCGGAGCCGTCTTCGGTTCAGATTTTACCTTCCACTTCAGTTCTGGCTGGCACCGACAAGACAATCTCCCCTTCGGCTCCATCAGAGACTTTGGAGCCGTCGCGGAGCCACAAGAGGCTGAGGTCCCCTTCACTAGAATCAGTGCATTCAGCTCCTCAGTCTCCTTTACTTCAGAGCGAGCGTAGTCACCGATCCTCTCATTCCTCTCGATCCTCTAGGTTGTCGGATCACGATGTGGAGAGAGTGGTCAGTAGGTTGCTAAAGTCGCAGGCACTTGCCAAGATGTCTAGCCCTCCTCAACAGGTGTCGGCTCCATCCACTTCTCTCGATGTTCCTCCTCCGACTCCAATGAGTTCAGAGCTGGAGTTCGTTGGGGTTTGAGTAGTGGAACCATCGGCTCCGATAACTCTATCTTCTTCGGTTCCGACTTTGGCTCCGATCCCCTCTGTGGTGCCGTCCATTGAGGGGTCTGGGCACCGAGGATCCCTCGTCGGCTCCGAGGGGGCAAGTGGCATCGGACCCTTGTCCAATCCCATTCTCCCTCTCGGAGCTTCGGCGCAGGTGAGCTCGGCTCCTACGTGGGCCTCGGAGCCATCTCCCTCTGTGTGGAGAAAGATTCCTCTGAACTGGAGCTTTCTCTACATTGTGGCAGGGGTGCCTTCGATGTCATGAGGAGTGTGCTGGCCGCTGAGTCAGCTCCAGTATCAGCCCCACCGGCTCCATCCCCTGTAGTGCCTATGCCAAAATCTGCTCCTCCTCCAGACCCCAAGCGTAAGGAACCGATGCTCCAGGACACCCCATTGGGTGTTTCCTCTTCTTCCGAGGCCTCCCCTGATCATTCAGAGGAGCCCCTTCGTAAGAAGAAGTGCAAGAGGAAGCACATTGACTCCCCTGAGTCTGTCACTTCTGATACAGACTTAGATGATTTGGAAGGGTCCCCGAGGTCCCTCTCTGAAGATGTTTCCTTCTCGGACATCCTAGAAATGCTTAAGCAGAGGGGGAACTGGAATCCCCTAGCCCCTACCGAAGATGAGTCTGTATTTCTGGATGCTTTCGGTTCCCAACCTTCCACCTCCTGGGTTTCTCTGCCTTTCGATCCACTTATGGCAGTGGTGGCTTAAAAGGCTTGGTCAGCTCCGGATACAGTGGAACCACCTCTGAGAAGACCTGGAAAATTCATCACAGCACCCCAGGATAAGCAATTCCTTACTAAAGGTGTTCCTGTTGATGCCATGGTGGTAGCAGCAGCCACCAAAAAAGAGTTAGCGGAGACCTCTTTGTCTGTCCATCCCCCTAACAAGGAGTCTAGGACGATGAACAGATACAGGAAGCGAATGTTCGCTTCAGCGACCTTCTCTATGAGGTCACTGAACTACTTATGTCATTTTACCCGGCTTCAGAGGGATCTCCTTAAAGAGCTCGGAGATACCCTTCAAGATCCATCAGCTGAGGGAGCTCAAGCTAAAGTAGCTTCCCAGGTGGCGACGCTTAATTCTGTAGTCAACTCCTCCATGTGGCTCATTTCCTATGCAGCCGATGGTGCGTGTAGAGCCGCAGATACGGGTGTGGCCCTTAGGAGGCATGCTTGGATGCAACTGTATAACTTTGCGGAACCCTTTTGAGTGTCCTTCACCAGCACCCCCTTTAATGGTTCCTTTCTTTTTGGACCACAGGTGAAAGATACTTTAACTAGGTGTGAGCAAGAAGGCAAGACTCTCTCTGCTGTTGGAGTCCGTTTTTCCACTCCTTCTAGACCTTACCCCAAGGGTTAAAAGAGTGGCTAGATGTGGTTCCAGAAATCCCAGGGAGCCTTGCCTGACGCACGTAGCGATTTTTCCTCCAGAGACAGAGGGGGAAACAATAATAACAGATGCCGCCCTCGTGGCAGAGGAGGTCCGCAGAACCAGGGCAACAGAGACTCTTTCTCTGATAAGCCCTTTCAGCATCCCTGAAGGGTTGCCCGGCTGCTCACCTCTGGAGGTAGTTGGGGGAAGATTTTCACTGTACCCAAAAGCCTGGCAAAATTTAACGCAAGACAGATGGGTACGGTCCATTATATCCGGAGGTTACAAAATTCCCTTCCATCAACCCCCTTTATCGTCAAAGAAATCCCTTCCAGATGTTCCACCCAATCTGAAGGACCAAGCAGTAATAGAAGTTTCAAAACTGCTAGAAAAAAGAGTCATCCAGAAAGTCCCGGCAGACCAGCACTGATCCGGAACTTACTCAAGGTTCTTTTTGGTACCAAAAAAGACGGGACTGGAGACTGATTCTGGATCTCAGCAGACTAAACAGGTCTGTACAAAGAACAAAGTTTCGGATGGTCACGCTACAGTCCATTCTACCCTTTCTGGATCAGGACAATTGGATGTGCTCGATAGATCTTCAGGACACGTACTACCATCTCAAGATGGATAGGCGCTCCAGGAGATTTCTTCGCTTCCGTCTGGGAGCCAGTCATTATCAGTTCAGAGCTCTGCCCTTTGGTCTCACCACAGCCCCCAGGGTGTTCACCAAATGTATGGCAGTGGTCACGGCTCACCTGAGACGTCGAGGATTCTGGGTGTTTCCATATCTAGACGACTGGCTTCTCACTGCTACTACCAGGTATCAATTCCTACAAGCCAGGGACTGCACAATCACAATCTGCTCCCAGCTAGACATTACAATAAACTTCGAAAAATCTGCCTTGTTGCCCTGTCAATCTATCTCTTACATAGGAGCTTAGACACAAGGAACATGTTTGCAAGGCTACCGCTAGAAAGGGTGTCTACAATTCGTCAGCAAGTACAGATTCTAATACAGAACAAAAGGATCCAAGCCAGGTTCGTCCTTCAAACTCTGGGTTCCATGGCAGCAGCCATTCTTCTAATCCCACTTGCCCGCTTTCATATGAAGATCCTTCAGTGGCTTCTGTTCACACAGTGGTCTTTCCAAGAGCTGCCTATGTCTCATATGATCCTGATTACAGAAGCATGCAAAAGGCACCTTTCATGGTGGATGATCTCCCCACTAGTGACTCAGGGCAGACCCTTCATTCAGCCCCCTCCGGTAGCCACAGTGACCACAGACGCCTCCCTGATAGGGTGGGGGGGGGGCATTATCTGGGCAGGACAGTCCAAGGTACTTGGCAACCTCACGAGTACCATCTGCACATAAACATCCTAATAATGAGAGCCGTGCTCCTAGCGTTGCAAGCCTTTCAGGACTCTGCTCCTTCCGGAACCATTGCAATTCAAACAGACAGTATGTCAGTGGTGTGGTACATCAACAAGCAGGGCGGAACCAGGTCCTACCCCCTGTGTCGAGAAGCACTTGGATTGTGGCAGTGGGCAATTTCTTCCCATTTTCTGATTGTGATGCACATCCCTGGGAGGTCCAGCGTCATAGCGGACAGGCTCAGCAGAGCTATCCTCATGCCTCACGAGTGGTCAGGAAGTTGCGTATCATATCTTCCGCAAATGGAGACAGCCTTGCTGCAATCTTTTTTCACCCCCTTGAACAGCAAATGCAGCAACTACTTCTCCCTTCTTCCGCTTCCAGGTCACACACCCAGAGACACTGTAGTCCACAATTGGCCTCAGGGACTCCTTTATGCCTTTCCTCCGTTTCCCCTGATACCGAAACTCATACAGAAAGCAATATCATTGGGTTGCAAAATGATCCTCATTGCCCCTTACTGGCCTCGACAGATTTGGTTCCCATTCCTGCACCATTACCTTCTTGATCAGCCTGGACTCTGGACCCAATTCCAGATCTACTGATTCATCAGTCAGGCGGGTTGCATCAATCCCTCCAAACTCTCCAGCTCACAGCTTGGTTGCTCCACTTCTAACCTTAGCCAGGCTTCCCAGCATTTCCCCGGCTGTACGTGAGATTATTCACAAGTCCACAACCAGGAAAACTTATGCTAGTAAATGGAAACGTTTTTCTTGTTGGGCAGAGGCTAGGAACGTAGATCCCTTTCCAGCCCCAGTCCACGAAATTCTGGAATTCCTAGCACAACTTTTTCATTCTGGGTCCGCTTCTGCTACAATCAGAGTTCAATTAGCGACCATTTCTAACTTTCATGTTGGGTTGTCAAATTCTAACATTATGTCTCATAATCTCTGTAAAGCTTTTTTGTGAGGGATGGCTCTCCTTAGGCCGCCAGTGAGAGATCCCCCTCCTCCTTGGGACCTTAATTTGGTCCTAATTTCCTTAATTCTGCCCCCTTTTGAACCAGCAGCGTCTTGCTCCAGTAAGTTTTTATCTTGGAAGACACACTTTCTGGTAGCTATTACTTCAGCCAGACGCATCTCCGAACTTCAGGCGCTATGTGTTCGTCCTCCATACTTGGTTTTTCATAAGGACAGGGTTGCTCTGAGAACTAATCCTTCTTTTCTTCCTAAAGTCTGCTCAGAAAATAATTTAAACCTATAGACCTTCCTGTGTTTTTCCCTAATCACACCAACAAGGCAGAGTACAAATTACACCAATTGGACGTTCATAGACAATTGCATTTTTACCTGCACAGAGCTAAGGAAATAAGGACCAGCTATTCCTTTCTTATGTTTTAGGCAAACAAGGTCTCCCAGTTTCCATGTTGACCTTATCTAGATGGTTGTCTCACACTATTACTTTCATTTATCAGTTAAGGAACAAAGAGTTACCTATCAAACTGAACGGTCATTCTACTAGGGCCTTGGCCATCTCTGTAGCCTTCCAGTCTAGGTTGCCCATGGATTCTATTTGTGCAGCTGTCACGTGGGCAAATCCTCATACCTTTATTTCTCATTACAAGCTAGGTATGGTCTCCGGGAGCAGAGCTGACTTTGGTTCCACTGTTCTGAAGAGTCTGTTCCAATGAGCCACCCAGGATATTAGGTGCTAGGGACGCTGTCCCAACCAGCAAGAATGAAGGCGAGATAGACAACTTAACATAAAGAAGTTATGTACCTACCATAACGTTCCATGTTAGTTGTCTTCATCTCGCCTTCTTTCTTGCGTCCCACCCTCCGTCCCCCTGTCTTATTGGACCGAGAGGAGTTCTTATTTCACTGGCTGGGTGTTCTCTGGTTTGTTTCCTCTACTGACTTAGAGAATATGGCAGGTATTGTCAACCTATTTGTTTTGGGCTGGGTTTTTTTCTCTTGCTATGTCTGGAGTTAGCTATTTCAAACAAGATCTGGGTAGCTATCGCTAGGCATCATGGGATGCTTTAACACATCTTTGTTGACTTAGTCCTATCTGTATATGTTGTTAACTTTCCTGAAGTATGTACAGTTTTATTCGTATTTTTAGAAATGGAAATGACCTGGGTGCATATAGTTGGACACTTTGATGGTGGCATGCTTATTGTAGCAAAAGTCAAAGAAGCATAAATTTATGAAACAAGGGGAGCCTAAAAAGAAGGAAAGAGATAGAGGATGGAAGGGCTAAAAAAAGGTAGGCTGCTTTCTTCCAAAGTAACTAGAAAGGAAGTTTCTCCCCTTAAGTCACATCAAACAGTGCAGGAACTCCAAGTGTCTCTTCAAAGTCTTCCCTGTGCTAAGACTTCATTTAGCAGTAACTTTGCTCCAAGACTTGTTAGCTTCTTCTTGGAAGAGGAGTTCTCTAGGTATCCTGAAAGTTGTCCACCTTTATCAATATCTACTAAGTTAACCTTGTTATTCATACGTTCATAGGTAGGTACTAGGCTATTGGCCTAGGCCTATATAAGCCTAGCCAAACGGTACCCTGGCCTTTTGCCACCCAAGAAAATTATTTTCCTGTTCCCCTGTCAACCAGAGCCACAGAAATGACCCCCAGGGTGAATTTCCTATCTCTCATCCAATCATCAAGATTTTTCTTGAAGAGTACTAATGAGGAGGTTTGTTTGATATAGATAGGTAGTTTGTTCCAGAGTATAGGAAGTCTCTGCGACAGGAATCTATCCCTCCAGCATGTTCTTTTTATTGTGGTGACAAGGTTTAGGTCCCTAGAGCGTGTAGCTTGGAGGGATTGGAATTTCTTTACGTGGAGCATGTCCAACAGCTCTGGGTTTGACACAGCTTTGTATGTTAGGCAGAGATCGCCTCTGAGTAGGCGATATGCGACAGAGTAAAGCTGGAGTCTTTTGAGACAGTCTGTGTAGGGCATCTGTTTTAGGCCGGTAATCCTCTTTGTGAGGTATTTCTGTGGCCTTTCCAGTTGTTGTAGATGTCTTGTGAGGTACATACCAAAAGGGGCATTATACTCTATAATAGGTCTAATGAGTGACGAGTAGAGGGGAACAATGACCTCTTTTTTCCTGGATGAGAAACCTTTTGTGATGTGTGCCATGTAGAAGGATTTCCTGACTACTGTGGTGATGTGGTTATCAAAGGAGAGACTACTGTCCACCTGTGTCCCAAGGTCACTTATCACACTTTCAGTGTTAAGTAGACTACCGCCTATGTGGTAGTTCATGGGTACAGAGTTTTTACCAAAAGGGATGACAATGCACTTTTTTGCATTGAGCTTGAGGCCATGGCTTTGACACCAGGCATCTGTCTCAGTGATGCCCTTTTGTAGGATATCCACATCGTTAGGAGATTTGATTATGGCTCCTAGTTTGCAGTCATCTGCGAACTTTGTTAGCCAAAGACCTTCTGTGTTAGCCTGTACTTCAGAGAAGTAGATACCAAACAGGAGATGAACTATGACTGAACCCTGTGGTACTCCACTTGTCACTGGTCTGAAGTTGGATTTAGAGGCTGCTACTTTCACAGTGTGGGTTCGGTCAGTGAGCCAGTTGGCAACCCATCTTGTGACATAGGGATTTATACCTAGTTTAGTGAGTTTGTCTATAATTCCAGAGTGAGGGATGGTGTCGAAAGCCTTGGCGAAATCTAGGTAGGCTGTGTGTACCACCTTACCCTCATCTACAGCTTTGGTGACTGCTTCAAAGAAGTCTATCAGGTTTAAGAGACATGATCTGCCTTTTACAAATCCGAATGGGGTAGGGTCCAGAGTTTGGAGATTGCCAATGTCATTGTTTATAAGGTCCTTGATGATACGCTCCATAGCCTTGCAGACCAGGCTCATCAGGCTAATGGGGCAGTAGTTCCCGGGGTCCTTGGTGGCTCCCCCTTTGTGGAGTGGGATAACCGTTGCTGTGCGCCATTCAATGGGCACAAAGCCTGAGGTGAGGCTATGATTGAACGTGGTACTTAGGTGGGGCGCCAGTTCTTTCTGTAGTTCATGTAGACCGCAGCCTGGGATGTTGTCAGGTTCCATGGATGCTGTGTTCTTGGCTGTGAGTGTGTGTTTTTTACCTGTGCAGCCGTGATTACAGGTACTTTGCATTCTTCCGGTATAGAGATGGGCCCTTTAGGGGATGAGAGAGGGGTAAAGTTATCACCTAACCTATCTGCCAGGATGTTGGCAATATCAGTTGGTTCTGTATATTTAGTGCCATTGTGCTGTAACTCAGAGCAGATCTGAGTGTTGCCATTGAGATTCTTGGCATAGCTATAGAATGCTTTGTGGTTGTCTTTAGAATCAGTGGCGATTTTGTGGAGTTCTTTTGATGTGGACCAAAGCCAAATAGCCTTACATGTCTTCCCCCCCCCCTGCATTCAAAGATGAAGTCTTACTCTCTGCATGTTTTACTTCTACCCCAGACCCTGTTTCAGCACTGGGAGTTTTGGAGCCCTTGGTGATCCATGTGTTACATTTTTAATACACGGAGAACATGCTGACTGTTGATAATCAGCCCCCCCCTTTAGTCAGTCACCTCATTTCTAACCCATCAACAGGACAACAATGACTGTGATTCACATATCCATTGGAGTGGTTTAAGGATATTTTTACAGCATGCAGCTGCAAAGACATCAGGGAGGGAGGTGTAATGGGCTGTTTGTGGAGGCTGTCGCCTTAACTTCCACAAGGGTCATTCCCTCCAAGCAGCCCTGCCCCTCCTGGCATAGCACAAGTGGGAGTTTCTCTAGTCTCTACCAAGGAAGCTGCACTGATAAGTGTACCTTGGAGTGCTGCAATCTCTCCTGTGTCCCACTAGAGGCAAACTACCCATATCTCTTCCTTGCTCCCTCTCCCTGCTTGGCTCCTCCAATAGTGAAGTCTTTCATCGAACCCTAGTCTCCTGGGTTGCAGTCAGGGCACCATTCTGTGTGCTGTGGGACCTGGCTAACCATGCTTACTGGTAAATTATTGCCCACTCCCTAAGTTCAGATGCCCTTGGTGCTGGGGACATCTAGGCCTGAGGTAATCCACGTTGATTCCCATGGTCTGAAGTCAGCTCTGGGCCCTTCAGTGCCATTGTCAGTATTGCCATCATCAGTGTTCAGCCTCTCAATGTCAAGGTGTCATCAGTTTCCTAGGTTGTCCATCCCTGTATCAACCACCATTGCAACTTTGCAAGTGACCCATTTTCTTCAGTGCTGTTTGGGATACCAGTGGTTTTGACTCAACAACGAAGATATTAGTTGGTTGGACACTTGAGCAAACTGAAGTGGCAGCCTGTAAGGTTGGTGGATTCCTGTAAAGTACCACACACTTTGTCTTCATTAAGTAACACCACTCTATTCAGACCTTCAGTGAGGGGACATGGCATGCTCACTTTACTTAGAGGGAAGGAGGGATTTGCACACACTTAGAGGCACACAGGGTGGTGTAATATCCCTGATAAAGACCAGAGTGGTGTTTTGAAAGGGTATACTTGTGTGGTAGGGACAGAGAAAAAATTTTAAAAAATGCTCAAACCACCACTGAAGGCTGCCTGGATGAAGATTCCCCACCCCCTTTCTCCTTGGTCATCTGCCACCCAGTTAAGAGAATGAATGTGTTGATAGTCTTGGAGAAGGTCTGATGGTTGGCAGGCAACAGGGCAAAGATGTGCAAAAAAGTCATTGCAAACATGTCTAAAAAAAGTAAGACATAACATTTTTAAAGGAAGCCTTTAAGACGTAATAGCACAAGTCACTGCCAGCTTACCCAGCCCTGTAACAATTTACTCATTCTGTTTTCACCCTTATGGGTAAGCCATCCTAACTGTAGACCCAGCAGTGATTACTGCTGTAAGATCCTAAGCTGTAAGTAATTTCCTCATACCCTGTAATTCTTCCTAACAATTGATTTCATTTGCCATTTTCCAGATGATGTAACTTCAGTTATATGCATGGTTGAAAGTCCTACTTAGTGTCATTTTTTTTCCAGCAGGAAGAATGATGTGCTTCCTTTATAACAGAGCAGTTCAATGGACAGGTCACAAGCTGTGAATAAGCAGTTGATTAACACTGGGCATTATTTCATTCCTTGCTTTCTGTACTTGCCACATTTTTCCCAGCTGACTCAGTACAGTGATTTATTTATTGCACATAAATGGACTTGTTTTTATGGACTTTTGTTTACAAAGCTCGCTGACCCTCTTCAAGAGAAATCTTGATGAGTTGCTGGGTAATTGAAAGTTCAACCCGGGGATCACTCCAGTGACTCTACTTGATAGAAGCACTGGGAACTAACGGGCAGCACGATGCCAGGGCACATCTATGGGCTAGGCTTGTAAAGGCTCCAGGGCCATTAGCCTAGTACACACATATGATTAGCCAACCAACCAAGTTACTGAACAAATAAAATAATATATTATTTGGAAAGAATGTCTGCATGCTCTTTTAGATTTAGTTGCATGATAATGTTTTGATAAATATTTTACTTCTGAAGGTCTGTTATTTCACTTAATACTCAGCTTTCCAGTACTGGTACATATTGTGCTTTTTCTGTGTGCACATAAATGTATACTTAATGTAAAGATGCAGCTTTGCTGCATGTTAATAAATATTTTTCAGACATATTTTCTTAGAAACCTTAGTCTCTTAACATTTAGTCTTTGGTGGGATGAGGGATAAATAATGTAGACTTGAGCTTAAACTCATTTTTTTGCATTTCCTTCAGCAAACCAAGAGAAAACTGGATGATGCGAACAAGCGTCTTGAATTCCTGTATGATAAACTTCGGGATCAAACCGTAAGTGTTGCAACTCTCACCTTTGACATATGCACTAACAGACACTGTTATTTTACCAGTGTTTTCATATTCTTTAAGAAGGTATTTATCTTTGTACCACTTGTTTTTGCTGCCTGAGGCTAAAGCTTGCCTAGGCACCATTCTGCCATATTTAGGGGGCTCCAGGAATTTTAAATTTGTACCTTGGTTGTGCTCTAATGTTTAAACGTATCTGGGTAAACTTTCTGTGGTAGAATGCTCTTCCTAAAGGTAGATGATAGATCGTCACCTTTTACTAACAATAACCTAAACATGTAGTACTTTTTTGCAGTTAAAGGACCTAAGACTTGAATATGGATCAAATGAAGTGTTAGTCTGAAGTATATGACTTCAATCACCAAGCTTACACACAGAAATAGTGCGTGTTTTGGTAAATATATTAGTTCAGAAAGCCTTTGGTTGTCACTGACATTTGCCTTTGAATAACATTTGCATATGAGTACCTGAATGGAAAGATTATATCTCCTTTGAGTCTGTTTCAGTCAGCAGGTGTAGATTGTGTTTGAGCATATTATTTGAAGGATTAGGTCTCCTATTATAGCATCTTTGTTATATGCTATTTTTCAAATTATACCTAAAATGCATCAGTTTTATTGTCTTAAGGGGCTCTGCTTGAGTTTGTAAAGTACAGTTAACACCTCAAAATAGTCATTCAAAAAAAGCTAAAATAGTTTGTATTTGCCTGTATGAAAACAGCAGTGATAAGTTCTTTTTTTGTAAACACGTTAAAGTATCACTTAAGACATAGGCTCATATACATTAATACAAAAGGAAACACACCATAAATAACAACTGTCTTTCAGTCCAGCATTACATTATGTAAATCACTCAGTTTCTGCCTTCTGTTAAGCCTCACTCCTCCTGAACATTATTCTGCATGTATTATTCCCACAAATTCTATTTCAAAATAATTTGCTACTACCCTTATCTGAAGATCCCTCTTCAACTTCTTGCATCTCTCTTACAGTGTTCATTACTTCAAATGCAGTTGATTTGGATTTTAATTTTCTAGTAATTCTTTTCTTGACAGACAGCAAAATTAATTTAATAATGCCTTGCTGTGTCTAGGCAATTTAGATTCTGTGTCCCAGCTCAAAAGAATAATTTCTTTAGTTACAGCTATTTGCTGCCTCAATATTTTTGATAGAGTATTCTGCGGGACATTTTTAAAATCTGCCAGCTCATTGCATTCCCAAAAACATGTTTCCTGTTACCCCTTTCTTCCATATTGCACCTTCAAGAATCTACTTGAGGAAAGTTCTTTGAAGTCTCCTTGGTGGTATAAAACACCTATGCAAACAGTTTCAAGCAAAAAATCTAAACCTTCTGGACTTTATTGTATACTTGGCAGCGATGTCTATGTCCTCCCATTGTTCCCTTGTGCATTTACTTTCCTGTCACTCTTTCCAGTCTTTTTAAACTTAAACTTCCTCTTTTTGATTCTTTTAGGTAGCCTGCAATATTTCTGATGCCCTGCTAATTATCCCCTTTTTAACAGCAGCTTCAGTTCTAGATTTGACTAAAACTCTACCAGAGTAGGTCTTTTACTTAGGACCACCCTATCCATTTCTCTCCACCTATATGTTATCAATCACTGACAGGGAAGGCAGTCTCTAACCTGATGTCCAAACTTCTTCTTGGTTTCATCCTACTCCATTACCTGTCCCTATCTAGTTATTTGCTTCCAATAGTTTGGTTCCTTTTCCAATTGTCTCCAGTAAATTCCTGATGCTCTCGCATAATTTCTATACCTGTACTTGAAGTCATACCAATTGGCAAACAGTCTTTTCCCCATACATGTGTTGGCTTATCCCACTTAACTCGTGCCCTATTTCCCTCCCAGATAAATTCCTTCAACTCTCTATTAATTTATTGTCCACAACCTCTCCACTGTTTGATAAAAATATGCTTGACGTGTATATAAAGCTAAAGGGACCAAAAATATTTTCACTGCTTGTATATTGCTATCTGTATCAATAAACAAAACCTTTCCAGTTTCTCAGTTTTTGTATTATCTTGTTTACTCTCTTCCCACATATCCTCAGCTGCCATAACAGAAGTCTTTTTAGTCCATACTCCTAAGTACTTCATATTATCATTACCCGTAAATAAAAGGTATTGCTGAACCAAATAAAGAGTGGGTACATAATTTACTGCTATAGTGTTTATCTTCATTCATTTTATATCCTGAAAATACTTGAAACTATCTCATAATGTTCCACAACACTGAAATGTCCTTTTCTGGATTCAAGTACAAAATAATATCATCTGCAAATGAAGTCAACTTTTCTTGATTACCAAAACCAATTATATTCTTGAATATCTGAGTCCTTTATTTTCTTTGCCAATGGCCCTAAATTTAAAGCAAATAAAGGAAAGAGGGGACACCCCTACCTGGTTCTTCTATTCAAATACAACTTATTAGAGAGGAACCCTCTGGCTTTAATTCTTGCCTCCTATCCTTCATATATCCTCCTAATTAACCTCGAGGAATAATATTTAAATTCTGAGTTCCTACAATTGAATCAATGTCTTTCAGACACAATATTTTTATAAATTTCTTCAGAAATCTACTCTCACTCATTATATTTTCCCTTCTAAGTCCCCCCGGTACATCATCATGATTGCAAATCAAGTTCTGATGCTGTAAGTAATATTCCTTGCTGAAAGATGATTATTTTTCCCAAAATTTTCTTAAGCTTCATAATAGCAGTGTTTGGTAGAATATAAATGTGTGTGTGTGTGTGTGTGTGTGTGTGTGTTTTATATATACATATACATATATATATATATATATATATATATATATATATATATATATATATATATATACATACATGTGCAGTTATTTCTTCTTATCTTCATTTGAACCTATGCCACATAATTGCTTGCACCTGCAGACAGCTTGTCTGTATGTAAAAGTAACAACATTAAGGGACAAAACAGCTAGTAATTTTGTAGATGCATCGAGTCTTTGTAAATTTCCCTCAGAACAGGGTTTATAGAATTCTCTTGGCTATCTGCCTTCAGCTGCCAACTTCTTGTCTGTCACTGAAAGCATTTGGTAATGGAAAATAAAACAAGCTGATATTTTTGCAGATACAAGTAGCTTAACATTTTTCATGGCTTTCATCATTTTGTATTTTTCAAGTGCATTTGCCCACAAAAAATGTTTATAGCTTAAGCCAAGGACATTAATCTAAACATCCAACCTTGTAAAACAAATCATCTTATTTCTACATAAAATTCAGTATACTTTTGCACCCCTATCCTCACCATGGTAGCTCAAGATCGGGTTCAGGCGCCTAGGCAGTGAGACATTTCCCCTGCGGTACATTTGACTGGAGACAAATGGCTGAAATGACATTCAGCTGCAGATAAATATGGCTGTTTGCAAATTCCCTGTGGGCAAAGAGAAGAATGTGTTGTCATACCTACAACTTCAATAACCAAATGCACAGGGGGAAAACAAACAGCCATATTTCTCTGCAGCTGAATGTCACTTCAGCCATGTTTCCCCAGTCAAAATGTATCGCAGGGAAATGGCTCGCTGCCTAGGCGCCTGAACCCCTCAAGATCACAGCATTATATTAACTTAAGCTTGCTTCTGTCCAGCCTTTCTTCTGTTATACTGTAAAGCATATTTTTATAATTAAAGCTGTATTTGTTAGCTGTAATATTTTAACAGAAGCAGATGAAAAGATCCCCAGCATTTAAAATACCCCTGACTGCACAGTATACAAAACTACTTTGCAGTGTAACATGCAGTTTATATCAAGAAACGTTTTATACTAATAAGAACAAAAAATTTTACTTGGTTACTACTTTTTCCTGTAGTGTCCTTCTAAACATTAATTTTGTAATGTAGGGTGTATGCATTACCATCCACCCACAAGTTTAAAAAAAAGTCAGTAAAAGTTCAATGTTTTTTCAGCCACTTTTTCTTGCAGTTGTGCCAGTAAAATCATTCAGATTGTAAATCAAAATGAAAATGAGTGGTCTCCAGTTTGGGTGAAAATATGGTCTAAGCTTATTAGAACTCCAAACATTAATCCAAAGTCACTTCCTTTTATTAAACAAGAAAATATTAAATCAGAATATACAAATCAGTTAAAGATAAAGTTATTATATTTCAAAAACTAATAAAATCCTTAAATTTAGAAAATAACATCAAGCTGTTACAACCGTTACATTTAAACTCAAACCTTAAAATCAATAATAATATGCTAAATTTAAACTTTTACCCCTTAATAAGAAACTCTACAGTATGGGACGTCTATAAATTAAAGGAACATTCTATTGAGGATGTTAGGATAATTTTGAAGTTACAGAAAAAAATATGTCATTATATTAAGACAAATTAAAGACAAAATTCAATATCATAAAAGATAAAGAAAAGTTAGCCTAATATCGCTATGACAGAATCAATTTTAAAGGGTTTGATATGTAAGGGAAAAATTATGTCTAATATCTACATGTTAATCTCCTCAATCAAATACCAATCCTGTAAGGAAAGCAAAAACATTGCTAGGGAACAAAAATTGCAAGCTATACAAAATACAATGAAACTAACTCCTTTTAAAAATTGATTTATACTCAAATAATGATAAATAATGCATACCTAACTCTTATGAAACTAAATAAATACTACTCAAGCTCCTCAATATACTGTCCACATTATCCATCAGAAATTGCAGATGTGGTACATGAGTTCTGGAGCTGTAAACATACTTACAAACTGTAGTGTTCATTAAAAGTGAAACTAGAAAAAATGGGATGCAGAAAATCAACACACACATGGGAATATGCTTTTCTTCATATAGCTCCACAAAACTTAAACTGAGTAATCATGTAATGATTACCATATTCGCTTTAATCAAATTATATATAACCAAAAATTGGCTTGACCGAAACAAATTATCCTGGTGTGGCTTCAAAAATATGGCAGAAAAATATACATCTTCACACAAATTAGTTGCAAAAGGTAAAAATAATCTCTCCTATTTACACAAATTAGTTGCAAAAGATAAAAATCACCTCTCCTGTTTAAAGTATTGGAGCCTCCTTTTTAATAATATACTAAAAGATTAAGTTATGAATAAGTGTTTTAAAAGCAGAAAATAAAAGTATGAACCATTTAACTAATACCACAAGCTTAAGAAATATAAACAGATGTTAAAACAAGGCCAAATAAAATATTAAAAATCTCCTTTCGATTCTTCCCCACAAATAGTGAATATTTATGTTTATGGTGACGCAATGTTATAAATAACTGTAAATACTTTTGTTGTTATGTTTTATAATCTATACTTGAATGTGTACAAACAACTTTTATAGTTTTGTATTTAAAAAAATGCATCCCCATGCAATTTCAATTATGAATGTAGAATTTGATAGTTTCTTATAAGTAACACTGTTGCATGTTACTTATCTGCATTGTTAATTGCCTTATTTTGTAACTCATTCTCTGTCATTATATCGTAAAAAGAAATAAAAATATTTTTGAAAAAGAAAAGAAATTTGAGGACATAATATGATTCTGTCAAAAGGCTAAGGCTCCACCCATTGGAAGTTACAGTGCAAACTTCGTAATCTCCATTGGAGTGAATGAGTTAAAAGACCTAAGGAGAAAAGGAATACATACCATTTTATATTCCAGAATACAACCAAAGCTATTCTTTGGAACTCTGCAAGGATGGAGTAATTTAAACAAAGAAGGTGGGCTTTGAAAAGAAATGCTGCAGGGGAGGAGGACTTTGTCAGTACACGTGGCACAGAAGAAGGAATAGGCTTCCTGTTTTTCCATTACCCTGTCATCCATGGGAGGGGTGAGTATCTTACTTCAAAGAAAATTGCTACAGCCTGACTACAAACCTGTGGATAGGAGAACTGACTGCATCTGGTTACAAAGTAAAGCTCAGTGCCTTTCCAGTATTTTGGAAATGCCTTCCCTGTCCTAGACCAGGTTCCCGTGCAATACCTATGCCAAAAAAAAAAAAACTTTCAGTGGTTGAAGTGTTAGAAGGAGACCCCTTTATCAAAAGGAATCATGGTTTTCCACAAGGTTCTTGCTATTAACCAAAAAGGATAGACTTTGAAGGCCTGTTTTAGACCTGACCAGGTTTAGCAAATAATTGAGAGTCAAAAAAATTCTAGATGTTAACCTGACCAAGCTGCCTTCTGCTTCTACACAATACTTTTATGTTGACTCTGGACATGAATACCTTCATATTCCTATCCATAAGAAGTGCAGGTGGTTTCTCAGATTTAAAGTAGAGGCAGACCACTCTCCATGTACCTCCTTGCCTGTGGGAGTTCTGCTTCTCCTGGAATGTTTAGGTAAAATTTATCTCCATTATGTACACAATTCAGGTTCAGAGGAATCCACATTTATCCATCTCTGGATGAGGTCTTTTCCCAGGAAGAACACTAAAGATCCACAAGTTGCACAGTTCACTGAATGAGCAGTCAAGTAGCTAGGGCAGGGTGAGAGTGGCAGATGCCCCTGGCGCAGAGTGTTGGGGGTGTGCAACTAGCTGATCCTGATCTTTTGCTAATGCAATACTGGTTTGATTGCATTTGTGGTCAAACCTGAGCACTGTTAAGCTCCATGTGTGGTCTAAACTGTAGCAAACAGTTTAAAAGTAAAAACAAAATCTTTTTTGGTTTAACTATAACCTAAGCACTGTAGTGCTCAGTGCAAACGGTGTAAATTGTAGCAACTTTTTGCTACATTTTAAAAAGGAGAATTTGTTTTATTTAAACTAGAGCATAAGCGCTGTAGCCCTTTGTGCAGACAGGATATAAACTGTAGCAACTGTTCAGTACAGTTTAAAAGAAATTATGTTGAAG
Organism: Protopterus annectens; assembly: GCF_019279795.1. Classification (NCBI taxonomy): domain Eukaryota; kingdom Metazoa; phylum Chordata; order Ceratodontiformes; family Protopteridae; genus Protopterus; species Protopterus annectens. Next base: position 1,158,685,064 of record NC_056728.1, read on the forward strand.
GAGAGTTGGGGACAGGGCATAGAAATGGGATTTCAGTACTTGGGACTGAGAGGGGGTGTTATGGAGCAGACAGCCCAAAATCTTTCAGAAGTGCTCCAGTGCTTTAAAAAATAAACTGGTCATATGGTTGGTGTGTCATTAAAAGAAATGTCCTTTTTTGCTCTTCAGTGGAAGAGCTTGGGAGTGGAGGGTGGCTCTGGTTCACAGTAGTGTCCCTGGGTGCTGGTTAAAGCAGCTACACTTCTGTAAACGTGAATCTCTGTAAACATACAGTAGTAAAGTCTAGCTTGCAAAAAATAAGTAATAAAAAGTAATAGGGAAAACACCAGGCACAGGATTCCCAAACACTTCAAAAGCCACAGCAGTCCACTTTAATGTATATTAAAAAATGAACAGTCTTTTATTCACATCAAGAACTCCTAGCCTGGCTTAAATGGATGCAAGGGTTATTTTTTTAATTATGTGTATATTTATTGCCTTGAAGCATAAACGCAACAACTGCTAGCCTGAAAGTCAATGGCTACATCCTGAAACTTTTTGTTTTTGATCATTAAAGGTAGTGCCCCAGTCTTTTCATAAGGTAGTATACCAGTTGTTTTTTAGTATCTCGTTTATAAATGTGCAACTCCCATTGGAGATCTCTAGGAAGATTGTTTTCTTTTTTATTTATTTGTTTGATTCTTGTTCTTAAAAATAAAAACTTGACTAGTGTTGATTAAAGAAAAGATGCTATTTGAAGGGGAGCAAGAAGAGTTGACTTTTTTTAATTTAATACTAAATATACTGGAGTACTTCTGAAAGATTTGGGGCTGTTTGCTCCACAGTTATTCTGATTGACATAGTTCATTTGTATTTCAGCAAATTATTAATTGTGTAATAATTTATCCCCTTAGTATTTTGGTAATTGAAATCTCTAATAGGTACTGCATTTTCCTTGATTTTTAATTTTTGAATCGAGCAATGTTGTCTGTTAAATATTAATAGCTCACATACATGAGTTTACTTGCCTCCTGTGATGTATTTGTGCTCACCAGTTAAGAGTATGATTTGGGTAAGTACTAGTCTTTGCTGGTATGTTGGGTTTTAGCATTTAAGTGATTTCTTGCAAAAATATTAACATTCCTATTTGCTCCATTAGACCCTCAGCAGATGGGTGTCCATTTCTTTGGTATTTGCTCTCATCTGATGGCTTTACCCAGTGAAAAGCATTGCAGAATGTATTTGCTGCATATTGCTGCTTCTCCCATTATGTTAGCTGGTACTGTCAATCATTACTTTTCTTCTTTATTGACTCTATTTTGGTTTTGTACTCTATTGTGTGGTTATAACCATTGTGGTTATATTTTTGTGCTTTCTTTTAAACATATAGAGGTAAGTTCACTGCTTCCTTCTCACTAGCCATTTTCAAGCAAGTAATATATATATATATATATATATATATATGTGTGTGTGTGTGTATAATGTATATATATATATATATATATATATATATATATGTATATATAATATACGCACACACATTTTTGTTACTGCTAGTCTCCATCTGGTCATTAAATGTTGCTATAATGCTTTCAGTTCATATTTTATTACTGTAATTACAACTTTTTTAATGTAAATTTACCATTTCTTTTTTTTTTTTGTATTACTTAGCTGTCACCGACAATAATCAATGGTTTGCATACTATTGCCAAAAGTATTGAAAGTCGCAACTATGTGGAAGGGCTGAATGTCCATACACACATAGTTGGTACGAGCAACTTCAGTGAGACGTCTGCTTTTATGCCTGTGCTCAAAGTTCTCCTGACTCAGGCCAACAAACTCTGTGTTTAAGTCGTAAGGATCACAGTCTGTGACATCATTAAGGAAATTTGGCTGTCTGCAAGATTGACAGTAACCTCAAGCCATAGTGATATGGACCAAAGACTCTTTTAACTGGCATATACATTTTAGTGGTAATTTAGTGTACCTGTTCTGGAACATTAAAGAATAAAGGGACATAACCAAAAAGTGGACACTAGTGATTTTAAATTCTGTTTTGTTTGGTTCCATACAGTTTACAAAGGCACCTATGTTACTGTATTTTAAATGCATGCTGGTTTCAAGCAAATTGCTCTCACTTCCGATTGTTTCATGTGAGATTGTAAGACTGTAACAGAGACCACATATAACTGATTTTTAGATTAAAATGTTGACCCTTTATAAAATTTGTATTTAGTCTTTTATCAGCTATGCTGCCTATGATTTCACAGTATTCCAAATCTCTCTCACGTTTGTTCTGAGACGGAGCAGAAAATAAAAGTAATTTATTTAAAGATGTGTGTGGGCTTTGGTTACTTAGCTTATGGAATCAAGATTTGGAACCTATTCAGCAACATTATGGTTTGGATTAATTGGAAGATTTATACTATGTCAGTAGGGAGCTTTTCATATTAAAGTGATTTTGCACTGTCCTACAGCTACCTTTTTTTTAAGTATAGGCAGCAGAATGTGAAATTTTGCTTGATCTAGCCCAAAGGACTCTTAGCTCTAGGCTGTAGTCACTTGGCACCTTTAAAAACTTGCCCAGAATTCATTTCCACCCACTTTTCCCACAATGCATTGCACTTCCTAACCTCTCTAGATCTTATTTATTGGAGGTGTGCCTGTGCTGGGGAAACAGACCCAGTCTCAAGTTTAGCGTCATTTCTAGTGATAAAATGTTTGACTTTGTGCGGCTTTTTGCTGTATTTGAAGATTTTTGGAAATCCTCTAGTTAGACAAATTTTCAGGTCAGATCATTGCTTTGCTTTTCTGTTTCTTGAACTGTTTGATTACTTGGTGTGACCTCCCTTACTCCAACTTGACTGCTATTTCTCTTTGGCACACTTTAATATTTAGATAGCCTTTTTTCCTTTATTGTTGCTCTTGTGTCTCCTGTTGACAAGATGCTTAAAAGTGTTTTTGAACATTATGGCAGTGTGTACCTGGTTCTCTGGCATTGTCCGGATTTTGATGTTTTGCATGTCAGATTAGTTTAGACAAGTCAGACAGATAAAATAAGCATTCAAGAAGTGCTAGAGATGTGGTTGCAAAATACCTTCACAGGATGAGCACACTTTTCATGTTTGTTTAGGGTTGAAGATTTAGATGCTTATTGTGACATTTGTGCAAAATTTATATTTAGGAAAGGAAACATATACATATGGACCAGATTTCTCCAAGGGAGTCTTGTCAGCCAGTCTGCTGTAACTCCTTTGGTTCCAAGAGCATGTTTCCCATGTTTTGTCAGGAAAAACCTTTCGGTATTGAGGTTTCATAGATTGATGTTACAGTAGCGCCAGAGAGTAAGTAGTATTTCCTTGGTTAGTGAAAATGAGCTAAACTGGAATACAGACTCCCCATCATTGTAAACACATCCAAGAAAATTTAACATCACTCCACACCATTAGAATCAGTATTTTGCAGATTTAGCCACAAAAAAGGTCGCTTTCGTGTTGGTACATGCATAAATGAGTCTTCATGGGTTCTGGTCAAGCAGCTTTATTCTATGCAAACACATAACTATAGAGGCTTATTGACTGTGACTAAAGTAACTTGTATACAGACTAACAACTGCAATCATACATGCTTACTCTCTGGATGCTTCTACAAAATAGCACTAGGGATTGCATGTGTCTGGAATTTATATGTGCACACACAGCCTTGCATGGTTCTTAAAGACAGAACAACACACGTTACACTCTGATCTACATCCTCCCTCTTTGAGAAATAGATCATGCGATTTGTCATGAGATATTTAACATTTAGAAATCACAGATAATCTGTAGACATGCATTATAGAATACTAAGTACACATATGTATACAGTCAAGTCCATGTTGTTGCGTATTTCACACTAAGCTTAGAAACTCGTCCATATCATGTGACATAAAACTGGGAATTGGATTTAGCAACTAGGACAGTTTCTGCAAAATGGTTGCCCTGTGGAATGTTCCAGTCTCTTTCTAGAACAGAATCAGACTTTTGAACACATTCTGGTCTGGAAACAATGTCTTGACTCATTCTCTGATTTAGGGTTTGCATCACAGATACAATGTTGTGATTGCAATGATGATGATTCTGGTACAGGAAGTAAATGTCTGTGATTCCTCCTATACTCCACACCCTTGGAGCTTACCAAATAGGATCTCGGCTCGGAACAGATGCCTGTAATCTGTCCTATTCTATCAAAACCTTTCATTGTCTGAACTCATACCATCTTTTCTTCCCTCAAAGAATGAAGTAATCTGCTCGATGTGTCATAACTAGTTTTCTGGATATTACACTTAAACAATTGAGCCTTGATGGTTTTAGTGTTCTTAGAGGTAGGCTGCAACAATCTGGATGAAATAGGTAGCGTGGTTCTAGTGTGTCTGGAAAGTTGTCTTTGAGCAGGTGAGCTAAGAAATATCATCATGAGGCATGTTTCTAAGATTAAGTATATTCAAGCTAGGCCATTGGACTGAGGATATTCAGGACTGCTAGTGGCATGTACAAAGTCCCATTCCTTTGCAAATTTCTGAAACAACTGGCTAGTAAATTGAGTACCATTGTCAGAATAAAGTTTGTGTGAACTACCATGGACTGAGAAATGACGTTTCAACATAGTAATAGCTGATAGGGTTAAATTTGGTAGGAGATCAATTTCAAATCAATTTGAGTAAGAGTCTACCAAAACTAAGCAGTGTTGATTGTTCTACTCAAAGATATCAGTTGCTACTGTAGACCAAGGTACTGGACTTAGCTGAAGCGGTTCTCTTTGCAAATGTCTCTAGTACTATTACATACTGAACAAGAAGAAAGAACTCTATCAATGTCTTTCGATAATGAAAGTCAAAATACTAAGTCTCTTGCCCTTCTCTTTGTGGATAACAAACCTGGGTGACCACAATGCAAAATCTGAAAATATTTTTGCTGTAAGGAAGCAGGAACAACAATTTTAGGACCTTTGAAAATAACGCAATCTTCCATCAACAATTCATCTCTATATGGAAAATACAGTTGCTCTTCAGGTGATAGACTAGATTGCTTTGATGGCCATCCAGCATTGATGTAGTGATTAAGCTTTTGTGAAACTGGATCAGTCATAATGTGATCTCTAAGTCTAGTGGTGGAAAAATTATGCACTGACATTACATCAAAGTCAAAAGTTTCAGTATCAAGCTGTTCTGTTGTAATTATAGGCGATTTGGATAAGGTATCAGCCAGATAGAGCAATTTACCTTTAGTGTAGGCCATTTTGAAATTGGACTTTTGCAATTTGAACATCATTCTTTGTAATCTCGCTGGAGCAGTGTGCATTGGCTTCTTTAGAATGGTACCTAGAAGATGATGATCAGTTTCAATCTGAATAGCACGACCATAAATATAATCAGGAAACTTGGAACATGCGAAAGCTATCGCCAAAATCTTTTTCAATTTGATCATAATGCATCTCAGTTTGAGTAAATGTCCTAGATGCACAGGCTGCTGGTCTTCCCTCTTGAAGAATAACTGCGCCTAGACCAAACTGTGAAGCATCACAGGAATGAAGAACTGGTTTATTCACATCATAGTATCGTAACATAGGGGGGTGTCAATGTTTTGCTTAATGTCTTCAAATGACGTTTGTTGATGTTCCATCCATGAGCATACAACATTTTTGCATGTTAGCTGTCTCAAAGGTGCTGACAATTCACTGAAGTCTGGTATAAATTGGCCTAAATAGTTGACCATGCCCAGAAAATACTGTAAACTTTGCACATTGGCGCTGACATCTCTAGGATAGTTGTTTGGCCGTAAGCCTGTACTTGTTAAACAAATGACCTATGTACGTAACTTCTGGAAGTCTGCATTTACACTTCAGAGGATTGAGCTTCAAATTTACTTCACATTCTCTGACAAGATCTTTCTTGAAGTTTTTGTCATGCTCTGCTTCGCCATTGCTTCCAACTAATAGATTGTCTACTATTATGGCACAAGGATAACCTGAAAAAATTTGTTCCATCGCACGCTGAAAAGCTTCACTTGCAGAATTTATTCCAAATGGCATCCTTATGAATCTGTATCTGCCAAATGGAGTGCCAAAAGTAGTTAGAAATGAGGATTTGCGATCAAGCATCACTTACCAAAATGAACACTGCATCTAAAACAGAAAATGCAGTGGCATTTTTTTTTAGAGCTACGACTTCTTCAACTGTATGCATTGGATGATAGTCTTTTTAATGCTTTGTTCAAATCTCTAGGATCAATGCATATTCTGATTTCGTGTGAGCCTTTCTTGTAAACAGCTACCATGGGCGACACCTATTCAGTTGGTTCTGTGACTGGACAAATCACACCTTGCTGTGCACCATCTTATCCAATTGAGCTGTAACTTTATTTTGCATTGCTATTGGAACTCTTCTTGCTGGCCTAACTATTGGAGTGATCTCAGGGACTAGGTTCATTGAATACACAACTGGAAGTTTGCCCAATTTATCATCAAAAACGTCAGCATGCTCTGAGAAAATGGCTTAAGAAAAACTGGAAATGGGAACTGCACTCACATGATGGACTTCTTTAGCAAAAGAAAGCAGATTCATTCTCAAACTATCTTTTAGACACAAAGACAGCACTTAGTCATTGGATTACATAGAACAATAAGTTGTAACAGTTCTCAGCTAAGTAGCATGAAAGTATTACTGAACTTTCGGTTTGAATTTCTTCACCTCCATACGCAACAAGTCTCACACTGCTGGTTATATTGAGTTGTTTGTTGGTTCTCACTTTTGCAAATGTGTCTGCTGATATACCATTACACTTTGACCCAGTGTCTACTTTGAGTTCCGTGGATTTTCCATTGATTCGAACTGTACTCAACACTTCAGTCCTTGTTAAGTTTACTGCATCAGCTCTTTCCCAAGTATCAATACACCATCTACATTGAAAGCTGACTTTTTCGGCTCTACTTGATCAACTTGCTTCTTTGTGTGACCTTTCTTTACAACTGAGTGAGGCTTACTTGATTTGCAACATTTTTGGAACTGGTTTTATTTTTTTATTTGTGGCATTGCTGACCATATGCTAAACACTTCTCCCTTTTAGATTCATGATTTGCACCACAATTGCGACAGTTAACAATAAAGCTCGATTTAGGTTTTGCTGACTCACACAGAGCTAGTGGTGGAGCTTTTTCCTGGAACTTTCTGAAAGCTTTGTGTCTTCTTTGTAAACCCTAAGGCTGCCCCTTGCTTAGGCCTTTTTCTGTTTGCCACTTGTTGCATACTATCTACGTTTGCTGTGGAGCTTTTTTGAAACCATGCTTTTGCCCCCCACAAGAATATTCGTATGTCTTTGTCACCTCATGGATCTGATCTCTGTTGCTTTGCTTAATGTCAAATCACTGTCACAAAGTAAAATCTTTCTCACTGCAGCACTGTTAATACCACACACAGGTCTGTCCTTTATCAGCTCATCGTTCAAATCACCAAACTGACCTGTTTTAGCTCTGTTTCTCAAGTCAGTTATATAAGCTGCAAATGTTTCCCTTGGTTTCCGATTTCTTGTGTAAAGCAAATATCTCTGTAATGTAACATTCGTCTGGGGGTTGCACATTTCTGTAAACTTGCGCTTCAAACACTCTGGGTCTTCCCTTGATTCAGCTTGTACAACAATATAGAGGTCTGCACCTTCACCTTCATACACTCCTGGTGCATATACAAATGAACATTCTCTTTCTATGGTTTCAGATCCTGCTAGATTTAACAAAATGAATGCCTTGGCGCATGCCTCCTTATCTGCATGAGCTGCTTTTATGAAAATATCGTACTCTTGTTCAAATATTCCCCAGTTCTCTGCAATATTCTGATCAAACACATGTGGTTGAGGTTTTCGAAATCCGTCTGCCATATTAACACATACCAGCGAAGGGTCTTGCAAATAAGCCCAAATGTACACATGTGCATAAGTAATTGGCATAAACACAATTTGCTCTATGTTTTTGTGCTCTGAACTTATACTTTTGCTCTTTAGGCTTATCGGAATCATACGAATAAACAATCTCATAGTACTTTCAAATAACTGGACTTTGCGAAATAAGCTTCTTGGGCTTCTCGATACTTTATTGTATTTTGTGAAATAGCTTTTCAGATTTTTCGATGCTTTACTGTGTTTTACGAAATAACTTTTCAGAGTTCTCAATACTTTGCTATGTTTTGCTAAATAACTTTCTTGAGCTATCAATGCTTTTCAAAACTACGGAATAGCTTTTCAGACTTTTCGATGTTTTATGGAGCTATGTGGAATAATCTCTTGGATTTTCGATGCTTTATGAAATCTTCGATTGGTAAAGGCAGAAATGCTAAAGCCATTTATCACTCACTATGCTTTCAGAATCGGTAAAGGCAGAAATGCCAAAGTAATGCACCTTCGAAATTGGCAGAGGCAGAAATGCTATAGTCATGCAATTTCAGAATTGGTAAAGGCAGAAATGCTAAAGTAATCACTTTTGGAATTTTATTGATAACTGCAGTAATGCTGCAGTCATGTGCCATCACCTGTTAAAATCACCTCTTTAAGAAACATTTGAGAACTTTGCGATGCAACTGAGCAATTCACGAGCACTGTAATACTCTTGTAATCTTTTGTAAGAAGTATACACCACCCTTTCCCCTATTACCTATAATTGGTTAATAATATACTGACATCACAAGACAATTAAATCTAAAAGGCATATAGTTTGAATTGTAAAAATACAAAGTTACATAAATATATAAATACAGATATATATATAACTGAATATAGCCACAAGTTCCTTCGTGTGAATGTGTTATATTTTATTTGTAACCTTCTGCTTTTAGTCTGAGTATAGAACTGATGGATATATTACTGTTTAAACCTGTTTTTTGTGTTGCATTGGTCCTCAGCTACCACCTCAGTTCCTTAGCCACAGACATTTGAGAAAATGTGTGAACATGATATTAGAAAGATGTTTAAAACCAAGAATGGTTCAGATGAAATGGAAAACAACTTGAATACATATGAGATGGAATTAGTGCAGAAGTTTTGTAACAACAGTGATATAAGAATTATGAAACCAGATAAGGGGGTGGGTTGGCTATCATGAATAAAAATTCATACATCAACAAAATGTTTGATATTCTACATTCTGAGACATATTGTCAGGTTAGTTTGATTGAGAAAAATATAATATATAGAAAAGTTGACATATTATTAGAAGAACTTCTTATGAACAGGCAGATTTCCCTAGAGGAACATTCTTTTATGGAAGTGAAACACCCAAAAATACCTACAATCTTTGGAATACCAAAAATACACAAAGATGTAGCCAACCCCCCCTTAGACCAATTGTTGATGCGAAAGCATCTAAAACCTATTTTATTGCCAAATTTGTAGATTTACAACTCAAGGACATTCTTTCCAATTGCAATTGGATAGTGAAAGATTCATGGGATCTACTAAGGAAAATTAATAGGAACATGTACAACGAAGCTTTGATTTTTGTGACAATAGATGTGAAAGATCTGTTTTCAGTAATTCCACAGAACACTGGCATTGAATGGTTTTATTCATTTCTCTGTCAACACAACAACTTAACACATGATCACATTCTTATGATTAGGAGTCTTATGGAATTAATTTTGGATACTAACATTATAGTTTTTGAAGAACAACTATTCAAACAGTGTAAGGGAGTAGCTATGGGGGCTATATGTGCCCCTATTTTTGCCACCGTTGTTTTGGCATTTTGGGAAACGGAATTCATCTTTACCAGCCCCTTTGCAAAACACTGGAATTACTATGGTCGCTATTTGGATGATATAGTAATCCTATGGAACAACAGCGAAGACACACTTAAAGAATTTTTAACATTTATTGAGAAAAGTACAGATTTCCTTGAATTTTCACACACCATTTCACATGACAGAATCGATTATTTAGACATTACTCTTAGTAAAAACATTTTGGACAAATGTTTTGAGACTACTATATTTAGGAAACCTACGTATTCTAATACACTTGCATTTCAGTAGTTTTCACCTAATGCATCAAAAGAAGGCGTTGGTAAAAGTCAGGGGGTTAGATTAGCAAGGATGGTTTCAAACCACTGTGACTTTTTAGATCATATTAACATTCTTACTGACATGTTAGTAAAGAGGGGTTACCCTCTAGAATTTGTGGAGAATACATTACAGGAAGTTGTGAGTAAGAGAGAAAATGGACACTTCCTCCCATTGTTAGGTAAAGGTATGGAAATTTTTCATGAAGGGAACACTAGAACTGAGCCCCAAACCTTTAGTAAAGCTGATATTTTTAAATACAATAAGCAGTTTACAGATATCAGACAAATCATACAACATAATTGGAATTTATTTAATACCAGTAAGGAATACACAGACACAGTGGGAACGGTGCCTAACATTGTATACAAAAAAGATACAACTCTTAAGAATATGATAGAGAGGTCCCATGAAGTTTACTGTGGAAATAAGGGTATGTATAAATGTGGGTTTTGTCTGCAATGTCAACATATATCTGAAGGGAGTGAAATTTTTATCCCAAACTCTGGGAGATTAGTATATAAAAAGAAATTCTCTTGTAGCAGTAAGGTGGTCGTCTATTTAGCTATGTGTACCCAATGTCCTTGTTTTTACATTGGGAAGACGATCAGTGCACTTAGAAGCAGAGTATGTCAACATTATTGTGATATCAAAAAACAAGATACTAAGAATGTCCTGGCTCTCCATATTAAAAATCATGAAGGTCACAGTTTTAAGTTTTCTATCATAGAACAAGTTGTGTTAGGGGATAGAGGTGGACCCCTTAATGATTATTTGGAGGCTAAGGAACTGAGGTGGCAGCTGAGGACCAATGCAACACAAAAAACAGGTTTAAACAGTAATATATCCATCAGTTCTATACTCTGACTAAAAGCAGAAGGTTACGTATAAAATATAACACATTCACACGAAGGAACTTGTGGCTATATTCAGTTATATATATCTCTGTATTTATATATTTATGTAAATTCAAACTATATGCCTTTTAGATTTAATTGTCTTGTGGTGTCACTATATTATTAACCAATTATAGGTAATAGGGGAAAGGGTATATATGTGTGTATATATAGGGTCAGCTTCTGAATGTGTGTTATTCTGATGAAGTTTTTATTAAAAACGAAAGCGCTAAATCAAACTATTGCATGGATCCTGGTCTATTCTTTCTGGTGGTATTTTTCAAGGTTTATTCGTGTTTTTGTAAGAAATACCTTTTGTCAATGCAAGAAACATATCAAGCAACTCTACAATGCAAATAAATCAAACTTCTGTTGCCCAAATTCAATATCTTCCGAAGTAATTGTAATATGCAAATGTCTGTTTGCAGTACACTGAAATGTCTCCAAAATGGCAATACCTTGCTAGGCAACTTTTTACAGTACAAGAAGCACTCTGTAATGACGGCACTTTGCGAACAGACACACCCAGCACAAGAACTTTTCTACAGGTAGTTATGTTTTGACTGGATTACACAAAATAGTTGCACCTTGCACACAGCGAACTCTTTGAAATACATGCACAATAATAAACACACACTGTAAGCACTTTTACACACACTGAGATACTACGAATACATTTTTACACCCTTGATACAATGTAAAGAAGTAGTTATGTCCAAACACAAGCAGTCGCCTTGCTTTATTTTTGCTTACTGTGCCCTTTTTTCTTTTTCTTATTATATTCTTTTTTGTTCGTTTAAACTCTTCTTATCCCCGACATGCTTTTCTTGTACTCTTCTCTAAACATGCCCAATTTTGCCTTACAGACACCTGTTCTGCCTTAAACATGCTTGTTTTGTACTTTAAAGTTAATCGTCTTGTCAAATACGTTTATCTTAAACATTTTCTTTTAGTTAAACTTTTTGTTGTACTTTCCTCTTGCCCGATAATGTGGTTTATGCCCTTGTAATGCCTTTTCTTGCCTTTTTCCGCAACAGGTAAATAATTTGTAGTATTTCTCATTACCTTTGATTCTTTCTGGTTGTGTTTATACTGTTTTGTCTCGTTTTTACATTCGCTGTTGTCTTTACATCTCATGGCTCCAAATGTTATTCTCTTTTTTTCCCGGTTCAGACACCATGTCACTTTCGTGTTAGTACACGGATAAATGAGTCTTCATGGGTTCTGTTCAAGCAGCTTTATTCTACACAAACGCATCACTATAGTGGCTTATTGACTGTCACTTAAGTAACTTGTATACAAACTAACTACTGTGATCATACATGCTTACTCTCTAGCTGCTTCTACAAAATGGCACTAGGGATTGCATGACTCTGGAATTTGTATGTGCACACAGCCTCCCATGCTTCTTAAAGACATAACACACACACACACATGTTACACTCTGATCTACAAAAGGGAACTTCATTGTTGAGGTCTAACCAAGAAAAATTGCTAACAAGACAAAATGTACATTACTAATAATATTACTAAACCGTAAGTTGCTAAACTTGGAAACTTTGCCTTCTTTGCCAGTAGGCTAACAAAGTGGTCCACATCATAGAGCCTGGATCAAGGGTGTAAAGGGATGGGATGGAGCTCTGATAACCCAGGCAATCAGGGTTTGATTAGCAGTCCCAGCACTGGGGGGTCATGCTGAGAGGGGTGGCAAGGAGTGAAAGGGACATGGACAGTTCCCATTTTCTGGAGGGTAAGGAGGTGTGATTTCCAAGTTTCAGGGCTGCAGAAGTGAAAGGGACTGCCTTCACAGATAGCCCATTGCACATCCCTCCTGAGTCCTACTCCAGTTTGTTATGGGGAGAATAGGGCCAAAAAAAAAGGCTGAAAATTACAAACCACTCCTGATGGCTGTCTTGAGAGATGGCTCCTTCCAGTCAACCTTCTCTCCAGTAATTAGGAACAAATGAGGCAAATGGCTGAGAGAGGTCTGATGATCAGTAGACAGCAAGGGCAAAGTGAGTATATAAAAAAAAAAAAAAGAAAAGAAAAGGTCCATGGTCTATAAGCATCCTTTTTCCCATGCACATTTACCACTCAAAACAAATTGAAACAAATTGCACAGCACATACAGTTTCTGTTCTTGCCCACTCAGTGTGAGCCATTCCTGTTGAACTTAGGTGGAGTCATCTTTAAGTCAATTTCCAAGAAACTACCCAAAAATATTTCAGGCAGGACAGAAATTTCTAGAAAGTAACTGTCACAGTACCTTATCCCTACTGCTATTTTCACTGAATGAAGTCCACTTATTAAAACCTCTGTCAGATACTAACCTCCAGTATAGCTATGCTTCACAATTTTCTCTACTAAATAATTCTTATTTTGCATGATCTTCTAATACTCCCCGCCTCCTCATCTCTTTATAATCAAATCTTGTAAATAACATGTTTAATTTGGTCAGTCTCTGCTTGGAACAACAGTTGTATGTGTGGAACAGTAGCTGTTTGCATTACTAGGATACAACTTTTTATACTCGCTGTTCGTTTTAGTTGTTATCCTGGCAATTCTTGTTTTTATTTTGTATATTCCTCATGCTGAACCTGAAAATAGTCTGGGTAGATCTATATACTACCCCAGTTATCAAGTTAAAAATAAAATAAAATGATTCCTTCCAAGCATTGTCCAGCTTTGGCCATACATTCCTACCATTCTCTTCACAGTCTATCTCTTCACTTGGACTGGGAAGTGATTAAGATGGCTTTTGTGAATACTCAGATTAAAGTGAGTGTGCTGTCTTCGACTCTTTCCAGTGAGCTGCAGAAGTTCTTTCTTTTTCCTGTCTTACTCTCATGCCCCCAGTTTGGTGATAGATTCAAAGCCCTTCCAGCAGGTTCCCAGTTCTGTGCTGATATCTATTTTGGCCTTGACACCGACTTTTTCTTTGGTACCTGTGGCCCCAGTGTCAACACTGAGGGCCATTAGAGCCTAGGTGGTCACTTTGACCAGTTAGCCCCAGTGTCAGTACTGATGCCCACAGCACTTTTCTCATTGATAACCTCATTGGCATTGAATTCCTTGGTTCTGAAACCATCCTCACTGTGGATGTTCTCCTCTGTTGTAGAGGGCAGAGGTTGGAGCATTTACCAGTGACTTTGTCATTTCCTTGTGTTTGACTATTGATGCCAATGAGACAACAAATTTTACTGATATATGGCAATAAGGATCCTATGTTAGATGTTGGGCCATACTTCTGAGTGTTTTGACCTTGCATGTTCTGAGCAAGGGCACAGAAAGGTATAGTCAAAATGGACTTAGAATATCTGGTGCAGATTTCTCCTCCACTGAGATATCTAAGCTTAAGTGATTTGAGGAAGAGACAATGCAAAAGGAGCATCTAGACTCCCCTGCAGAGTCTCCCATCCTGGATGTGCACCTGGATAATAAGTTTCCTCATCTCCTCTTGAGTTCCCCAAATCTGAGGGTATCCTGGAGTTAATACTTTAGAAGAGATTTTCCAACAGACTTTCCTTTTCACTCCACCTTCGCCATCAGTGGTACCACTGGCAGACATAATGGTTTCACTTGTCATACAGGCAGTGCAGCAGGAACAAGATGCTATGGCTCCCATTCCAAGGTGACCAGATGTAATCTTCCAGACTCCCAGAGACTGAGTGTCAAAGAAAGGTTTGATAGTGTTGGAAACCAAAAAAACCAAAAGAAGTTGGCAGGTAATCCAAAAGAAGCCAAGGATGTCCCAAAATAAATAATGTCCTGAACGTAGGTTTATTTTTACAAAAGCATACGTTTTCGCTACTGTGAAACAGTAACTTCTTCAGAGAAACTGACAAACAATAGGCGCCAAATATTTAAACCTTCCGTGGCGCTAGTACATACCCACTACGTCACAAAAATTCACAAACAGACCTCCCAAACAGTGACGTGTGACATGTACAAGAGAAGTAAAAGTCATTCAAAAGTAAACTCTTAATAATTGTAATGTAAAACGTTTAGAAAACAATTAAAAAACAATTAAAACTAGCAATCTTTATGCATAATTAATGATCTATATAATTTAATATGCAAGGGTATCTAACTCCAGTAAAACATAAGTTGCATACAGTGCAAAAAAAAAATGCAAAAAAGCATAAAAAATGCGTAAAAGACAGCAAGTAATACGTAATTTAAACAAAATTGAAATTATGTAGCTACTATTATTATTTTCAGCAATAGCACATCTTTAAAAATTACATAAAATAAAATCTAAACACTATACATATACCAACAATTGTTAAATGTATAAGAGCCATTGTCTTCTCTATACGGGAGTGCATTCTCATTAAATGTATTATACATTGTATAAGTATAAGGTATACATGTATAGGACCTAGTTGATACATGAATGTATCAAAAGTAAATTACATACTAAGTATATTAGAATGTATGTATTTACTATATTTGTTATGCGCATTAAAAACATAGTTTAAAATCATGTATATTATTTTATTTTACCTCAAAGTACTTCTCAATTTCAGTATACAGGTTATATTACAGTTTTCGTTTAAACCTGGTACACTGAACGCGTCTAAAGTCAGTTGCCATTCTAACTCACCTGCTTCCAATAATAAAGAGAATGGACCTCCTCTAATGGTAAAAGGGACATGGTCAGTAGCTAAAAAATGGAAGCTGTGGCCCGGATTATTACTAATATGTTTTGCTAAAGCATTATCACTTTTATTTTTCCTTATAGCATAAATATGTTCATACAGCCTTTCACGTAATTTTCGATCCATTTTTCCTATGTAGAAGGCTGGACAACAGTCACATGTAGCTAAGTAGATAATAGATTTAGACTCACAGTTAAGTTTATAATTTATATAGTATTTTTTGTCCCTAATAGTAAAAGAATTTGCTGTTTTCAAATAATTACACCATTTACATGTACCACAAGTAAATGTCCCCTTATATCTTAAGAAAATGTCCACGTCTTTGTTTCTTTCTAACAACATTTTGAGGTTGTTACCTTTCTTATATACTATCATAGGGTTAAGCCCTAGTTTTTCTGATAGTTGTTGGTTACTCCTAATAAGGCTCCAGTTTTTAAAAACAATTGACCTAATCTAGTTAGAATTTGTATTAAAGGTAGTTATAAAACTGGTAGTAAAGCGTTTAGTCAGTTCGATGCATAAATGGCTCAGATTTTCTGAAATATTTGAAGTAGAGTTATCAATTATAATGTTAATATGGTCCTCTAGGGTAGTTAGAACATCTTTACCTAATAATGGAATATATATTCTATTTTTTCGTTTTAACTCAACTTCTTGAAATATTTCATCAATAAGCAATGGGGGATAGCATCGATTAGTGAACATATCCTTCAAAAGATGACATTCTGCATAAAATGCTGTGTCAAAAGTACACATCCTTGCAGCTCGAATTTGGCCTTTGACTATAGAGCATTTTTGTTTAAATGGGTGTGTACTTGTGTAATGTAAGAAGGAGTTACAATAAGTAAGTAATTTTTCAATTCCACTACTAATTTTCTTAAATTTACTTACCATTTTGACACTGAAGAAATAGATTACTTAGATGTAAAATTAAACAAGGACATTAGAAATGGCTTATATTTCTCATCAATATTTAGAAAAATTACTTATTGTAACTCCTTACATTACACAAGTACACACCCATTTAAACAAAAACGCTCTATAGTCAAAGGCCAATTCATTCGAGCTGCAAGGATGTGTACTTTTGACACAGCATTTTATGCAGAATGTCATCTTTTGAAGGATATGTTCACTAATCGATGCGATGCTATCCCCCATTGCTTATTGATGAAATATTTCAAGAAGTTGAGTTAAAACGAAAAAATAGAATATATATTCCATTATTAGGTAAAGATGTTCTAACTACCCTAGAGGACCATATTAACATTATAATTGATAACTCTACTTCAAATATTTCAGAAAATCTGAGCCATTTATGCATCAAACTGACTAAACGCTTTACTACCAGTTTTATAACTACCTTTAATACAAATTCTAACCAGATTAGGTCAATTGTTTTTAAAAACTGGAGCCTTATTAGGAGTAACCAACAACTATCAGAAAAACTAGGGCTTAACCCTATGATAGTATATAAGAAAGGTAACAACCTCAAAATGTTGTTAGAAAGAAACAAAGACGTGGACATTTTCTTAAGATATAAGGGGACATTTACTTGTGATACATGTAAATGGTGTAATTATTTGAAAACAGCAAATTCTTTTACTATTAGGGACAAAAAATACTCTATAAATTATAAACTTAACTGTGAGTCTAAATCTATTATCTACTTAGCTACATGTGACTGTTGTTCAGCCTTCTATGTAGGAAAAACAGATCGAAAATTGCGTGAAAGGCTGTATGAACATATTTATGCCATAAGGAAAAATAAAAGGGATAATGCTTTAGCAAAACATATTAGTAATAATCCTGGCCACAGCTTCCATTTTTTAGCTATTGACCATGTCCCTTTTACCATTAGAGGAGGTCCGTTCTCTTTATTATTGGAAGCACGTGAGTTTAAATGGCAACCGACTTTAGACGCGTTCAGTGTACCAGGTTTAAACGAAAATTGTAATATAACCTGTATACTGAAATTGAGAAGTACGTTTTTAATGCGCATAACAAATATAGTAAATACATACATTCTAATATACTTAGTATGTAATTTACTTTTGATACATTCATGTATCAACTAGGTCCTATACATGTATACCTTATACTTATACAATATATAATACATTTAATGAGAATGCACTCCCGTATAGAGAAGACAATGGTTCTTATACATTTAAAAATTGTTGGTATATGGATAGTGTTTAGATTTCACTTTGTCATTTTTAAAGACGTGCTATTGCTGAAAATAATAATAGTAGCTACATAATTTCAATTTTGTTTAAATAGTGTATTACTTGCTGTCTTTTACGCATTTTTTATGCTTTTTTGCATTGGTTTTTTGCACTGTATGCAGCTTATGTTTTACTGGAGTTAGAAACCCTTGCATATTAAATTATATAGATCATTAATTATGAGAGTTTACTTTTGAATGACTTTTACTTCTCTTGTACATGTCACACGTCACTGTTTGGGAGGTCTGTTTGTGAATTTATGTGACGTAGTGGGTACGTACTAGCGCCATGGAAGGTTTAAATATTTGGCGCCCATTGTTTGTCAATTTCTCTGAAGAAGTTACTGTTTCACAGTAGCGAAAACGTATGCTTTTGTAAAAATAAACCTACGTTCAGGACATTATTTATTTTGGGAAATCCTTGGCTTCTTTTGTATTACCTGCCAACTTCTTTTGTTTTTTTTTTATATTGTTGGAAACAATTCTTAAAGGGAGCCTTCAGATGGGGTTTCTGAGGATCACTCTTATGGGTAAGGAGTCCCAAATCATGGACTGCTTTGCTAAGCAGGTTTATACTTCCAACAATGCTGTCAGTGGAGTAGTCAGAGTGTCTGTGTCAGTTATTTCCATACATAAACATGCCTAGCTCAGGCACTGCAATTTGCTGCTAGCATTAAGCATCCGTCACCAACATCCCCTTCAAAGGACCAGAACTGTTCTGCTGCAAGTGAAAGCTAAGCTGCAGAAGAGCAGGCAAGGAGGGAAGATGGAGGTAGGTTCAATATTTCTGCCAGAGGAGCCTCAGGAACTTAAGAAAACACAGCAATATGTCTTTAGGCAGAATTGAGATAAAAATCTGTGCATGTGTGAAAGTTTCCAGAACTAGAGGCATTGGTGATCAGTAGATTCATTGCTCCCTTCTTCAGGATGCCATCAGTAGAACCCCTGTGGTCTTGCCAGATTGCCATACCCTGGAAGCAGTTGGGGGGGTGGTCTTGTCTCCCTTCAGTAGATGGCATGGCAGGCTATCTCATAGGAGAAGTGGACAAAGAAAATATCCAGAGGCTGCACAATTCCATTCCTTTGTTTCTCTTTAGCTGAGCCCCCTTCTCCTACTAGATGCTTCTCCCATTCAGAAGGCAGTGGATGGAAAGAAGGATCTACGATTTCTAGAAAAACAATTCTAGAGGTTCTATCAGACCAGAGGAGGTCTGGATATTACTTGAGGATCTTTTTGTTACAAAAAAAAAAAAATACAAGACCTCAGACCTATTCTAGACATCTGTGGTATCAAGCAGTTTGTACAGCAAAATTCTAGATGCTTATGGTGCTAATAATCCCTTGTCTAGGGGAACTGAATGTGATGTTTATACCACCATGGTGTATACCCGTATATCAAGATTTCCAAGAGGTTTCTGCACTTCCAGGTTAGAGACCATCACTTTTAATTACGTGCTATCATTTTGTTTCACTACAGGCCCCACAGTGTTCCCAAATGCATCACAGCACTGGCAGCTCATCTCATGCTTATGGCAACCAAGGTGATCTTATGTCTGGACAGATGGCTCCTAGTTGCCCCCACTTAGTTGTCATTACTTTAAGCAAGGGACAGCTTACTCCTCTCCTCCTTGGAAAATCTCAGTAAACACCTCAAAATCCCAGATGAAGCCTTGCAAGTTCTAACACTTATTGTGTACCACTTTGGACACACTGTCTCGTGACTAGGACTTCTGCATAGCAAGTTTTATCATCAAATACTTTGTCTTCTCTTTTCTTAGTTATAGCAGCTCTATGCCTGAAACTTCTTGGGCTAATGGCAGCCACATTCTTCCCAATACCTTTCAATAGATATCACATGTGGATGCTGAAACTAGCCCTCAACGTTCAGTGGTCCCAAGTTTCAGATCCCATTTCTAGTCCAGTAAAGTTAAGTTTGTCATTGACATGTTTCCTAGTGGCTTCATATTCCATTCTCACTCTTAGCATCACCTGCCATCCAGCTCCCAGTGTGGTGGTTACCATGGATGCCTCTTCTCTGGGATGTGGGAGAAATTTTGTGCAGATAAACCAAAGAGTACGGTCATCAGCTAAGACCAAGCTGCACATCAACATCCAGGAGATAAAAGCAGTCCTTTTGCCATCGCAGGATCTACTATATATCACACTCGGGGGTGGGGGGGGGGGCATTGGTTTTGGTGTATCAACAGGTCAGGGATACTCATTTCAGTCCCCTGTAGTTAGAATGCATGAGGCTGAAGCATCACACACACCCAACAGGGATACTCATTTTAGTCCCCTGTAGTTAGAATGCATGAGGCTGTAGCATCACACATACCCAATCAAGCCATTTAATGGACAGGCTTAACTGGTGATATACTCACTGAAATCATTGTTGCCACCTTCCAAATGTGGTTATCACCACAGACGTCTGACCTGGGTACCAAAGCTTAAACTTCCCTAGGTCGTATGTCTGATGTGTGACATTATTTCGCAAGCGGGGTATGTAGGTGGATGTATGAGAGTAGATCCTTAGACTATCACACAGCTAGCCCAAATGCTGGTCGCGTATTCTTCAAACTGATCGTCGTTTAGTTGTTGATACCAAAGCTTCATTAAAGACATATAAGTGCCCCATTGGGAAACCTTCCTTTACTTATCTGTTTTAGATGTGAGCTAGGAGAAGTAAGTGCAAGTGAGAAAGGCAAATCCCAAACAAACGTATGAATACCCAGTGTCTCTTCTGCATAGGAGCAGAACATGACTACAAGGCCTATTTCATCTGCCAGTCCCCTGTTCCAAGGACTTTGTGATCCCATTTATCTTCACTTAACGCTTTTTTGGAGACCCAATGTCTGAAACATTTGGCCACTCCAAGACGGTGGAGCCCACTTCCCCAGATGCACCTCTTTCCATCACAAAAAAACCTAAAAGGCCCAGGCTAAATAGTCTATCCTGTTTGATTCTTAAACACCTGCTGAGGTGCCAGAACGAGAGGTACTACTGACTCCACCTTTATTGCCATCCACTGAGACCCCGCCAGAGGCTGGTATGGTTTCAGAGGGCCTTCCAATTGAGGAGTCAATTCTCATAGACAAAACTAAACTGCAGATCATGATCTGAGTGCCCAAAAGGCATTTGTCAGATTCTAGCTGGGAAAGAAATCCCTGGTAAGTTAGTAGAGGTACATCAGGTGTCTGATCCTCCCTGATAGATACAGATGTGCATTACACCAAAAAATAACTAGGAAATCTACGCACGTCTCCCCCTCCTCCCCTATATAGGGAGAAGGAATTGATGGACTTTTCTCAAGGTCTGCTCAAGGCTGTTATGGCCCTGAAATTTCCTTCATTTTCTGCCCATTGTTGTCCTTCCACACCCCATAAAATTACTGTAATTTCATCCCCTTGTTCTGAAGAGGAAAATGCGCGAGTCTGAGCATTTTCTGGCATACTCCTCTCAAGTACACTCCCCTAGCCAAATGCCTTCTGATGATGCTGACTCCATTTCCGCCAAAGTCTGCAATTGAGGAAGCTTCATTTGGAGAGACAAGTTATAAACACGATGAAACAGTTTAATTGGGAGTCTACACAGATTTCATAGGTGCAGAAAAGATACTGCAGTCTGTTGGAAATGGGCACTCCAACCCTTTTACATCTTCCTCCAGGTCTGGAGTTTTTCTTGGATGCTTTCCAGTTTTCCTCAGCTACCCCCAATTCACAGCCTCCTGTCCTAAAAGACCAGACAGATTTTATAAAGTTCCTGATGACCCCAACAAATCAGAGGTGACTTCCATCCTGAAAATACCCGAGTGCACTCATGGATACAGGTCTGGCCTATTCCTTCATTAAAGCCCACCTATCTGCCATCTCTGCCCTTCAGAACGTCTGTTATATCTAGACCGGATGTCAAACAATTCATTAAATGGGTTCTGCATCTTAGACCACCAAGAAAGCCTGTTGCCCCTCCTTGTGACCTCTGCTCTGTGCTGGAAAAGCTTACTCCTTCCTTTGAGCCTGTGGCTTCAACTAATAGTTTCATAGTTTCATAGTATAGTACTAGGCTATCTGCCCTGGGGCATTTGTAAGCCTAGCCATAGTGATGTGGCTTTTGCCACCCCATGAAATGGTACAAAAAATGTACAGAATAAATTTAGAATACTGTGCATCTGTCTAGTAGTGACACAATGAAGGTCCCCGTATATAATAGACTTAGTTTACTGTGCCCCTGTCTAGCAGTGACACAGATGTGACCCCTGGGGTAAACTTACGATCTCCCATCCACTCATCAAGATTTCTCTTGAAGAGAGTCAGTGAGGGCTCTGCCTATCTGAACTGGGATCTTGTTCCAAAGCATGGGAAGCCTCTGGGTTATGAATCTATCCCTCCAGCATGTCCTATTCATACTTGTGCCGAGGTTTAAGTCTTTAGCTCTCGTGGTCCTGATGGATTTGGATTTTTTGAGGTGGAGCATGTCCATCAGATCCTGATTGGACATGGCCTTGTACGTCAGGCAGAGATCACCTCTGAGCAGGCGGTATGCTACTGAATAGAGCTGAAGTTTCTTTAGTCTGGCAGAATAAGACATATGTTGGAGACTATTCTGTTTCTGCTCTCACTTCAGCTAAGAGAGTCTCAGAGCTACAGGAGCTCATGGCTATTTCTCCTTTTCTTATTTTTTACAAGGAATGGGTGATCCTGAGGCTAATCCCGCCTTCATGCCAAAAATGATGAGTGAGCTCACAATCAGGCCATCCATCATTTTTCTTTCTTCCCTAACCCACAGAACTGGGAGGAAAGACGGTTACACTCCCTAGTTGTGCAGAGGATAGCTGAGGTTCTGTTTGTATATGACTAAATCCATTTATAAGTGATCAGCTATTTATCTCTCTCATTAATTCAAAGCTGAGCAAACCAGTATCCAAAAAAATTGTAATCTGGATCTCTAAGTTCATTTCCATTTGTTAATCTCTGCATGGCATATCCATGCCCTCATGCCCCTAGCTCACTGTACCAGGGCAGTGACTTCCTTAGGGGCCTTCTGTATAGGAATGGACATCAGGGCCATATTGGTAGTTGCAATCTAGTCTTTTGTGCACACCTTCACTAGACAGTACAAAATTGATGCTTTTTCGAGGTCCAGGTCAACTTTCACAAGGTCAGTCCTATCTGGCCTCTTGGACAATTCTTCTATCAACTAGTAACCCCAGTTGTGTTCCCTACAGCTCTTTGAATCACTCACTTGTTTGGACTATTGCAACAGTTATTTCAGTTGGGGCATTTTACATTTGTGTTAAAACTTGCCATAACAGTAGATTTCGTGCAGTGTTACTTTCCACCCTCCTTCCCCTTGCTTGGTTATCATCTTCTCTCTACATATCTTTCCCTCCCTTTTTTCTGCCTTGCATCAAAACCCTGGAACTGAACAGCTCCTTACAATTTCATACTTGGCCCCTTCTAGCTGACCAGTCACCATACCTCTCAACCTCTTAGTGCAAGAAATCTGGACAAAGACTGACAAAATGGGGGGGACAAAGGACCAAAAAATAGTGATAGATTTTAAATATTGCTTGTATAAACTTTTTGCTAGAGTAACAGGGTTTGTGTTAACATACATTTGTTGAAGGATTTAAATCTGAAACTCAAGTGTATGTCATTATTTGGTGACTTCAGTCCTCCTCCCAGTAATTTTGTAGAAAAAAAACAAATTTTATGAGGACCAGATCAAAAATATGAGGTGAAAATCTAGAAAGTTGAGAGGTATACTAGTTACTCTCTCAGGGGTCTTCAGGCTGCTGTCTTGGAGATGATCTGAGGATATATGCTCATACATCTGCCTATTACTCCTATGCTTACAAGCTGAGGGCACACATTGGGAGGTATGACATAGGGAAGGTTAAGCTTTGGTAACCCAGACAGGCATCAGTGGTGATAACCCACTTCCTTGGAATACTGATGCAGTGATCAATAGAACATCTACTGCTATGGTAAGTTTTTCCACAACTATACTTTTCATGATGCCTCATGAGTAATCTATCTGTGGCAGTTGCAGTTTTTCTTTGACTGGGCAAACCTTGCCACAATCTGTTTACCACCTCCAGGAATCCTAAATCCAGTAGCTTCTTACTCAGGGTCAGATATCTGGGCATGCTATAGTCTGAAAGTGGCCTCCATGTCTTTTGTCCACTTCATTTTCCGTTATATTAATTTAATCAAGAAAGCCAGAGTCTTTCTCATAGCCTTCTTTTGGCCTTGACAGATTTGGTTTCTGATGTTATGGCTGTATCTGCTGGAAAACCCTCACTGCCTAAGACCCAGCAAGGTGTGCTATCACACCCATCCAGCAAGCCTCATGCAGGCCTACATTCTTTGTTTGACCACGTGGTATCTCTTAATTACAGTAATAGCCTGGGAGCCAGCTTCCCTGACAGCCTGCTCCAGATTTTATCTACTGATAAAGAAGGCACCAACCAGACTAATGTACAGAAGTAAATGGGCGAGTGTCTCTGTACAGGTAACTACACAGGGACTTGACCCTTTCTAAGCCCCTGTTCCAGATGTAGTGGAATACTGTGCTGTTCATCTGTTGAAGTACACACAGGAGCGGTTTCTAACTTCAAGGCATGACACATTAGTTTTTGTCTTTGTTTAGAGTCTGTAAAGCCCCTTTAAAAAGTAACTTCATGTTAAGACCCCATCTAAAGGAGATGATTCCTCTCGGACCTTCACTTCATGTTCTAGAAACTCATATTACCACTCTTTGAACCAGCTTTTAGAGATTAATAGTCTTTTTTGGTAGCTTTAGCTTCTGCAAGGAAGGTATCAGAGTTTCACAATGTAATTTGGGAAGTTACCTGTATTATTTTTCATAAGGACAGAATGTTTTTGAATATCAACCTGGTTTCATACCAAAGGTAGCCACGGAAACAAATTTAGGTTGATCTGCCTTTTTACTTGAGCTATCCTTCCTTATCACTGTTGCAGTTTTCTTTACGAAAGGAATATCCTTTCAAGGATAGCCATAGATCTGGCCGGCATAATAAAGCCTTAGGCCCTTCCAGTCACTACACATTAGACATATGTACTACCTCCAAGGCACAAGGTACACAAGTGACGTACGAATGCTTAATCCTCAGAACTTCTTTGCTGCCAGTCTCAACACTACTCTCTTTGAATTTGGTCTGTGAGTTCTTCGCTTTGCCTCAGCTACTGAGCCTAAGGCAGTAAGTACCCCATTGGGAGGTTTTTCTTTTTTCCTGTTGTTGGGTTACCATGTTTCATGTCATAAAGTAAAAGTGTGTGTGTGGGTGGCAGATTCCCCATAAGATGTACACAATAAGTACCTTTTCTGCCTAGGTACAGACCAGGATCATCATCTGTGTGAAATTTGTCAGGCTTTTGTACCCAAGACTGTACGTAGCTGTTTGTCATCTCTTTTCGTGTATTTGGAGAATCAGTGTCTGAAGTTGCTAGCTCAGTGAACTATGGCTTCTGAATCCAATTGCCCAGACATTCAGCTGCCTGTTAAGAAGACAAGTGCATTTAGAGACTTCTGCTGTCCAGCCTTTACCAGACATCTCCATCGTATTAGATTATGAACCCAAGGACCATGCAGTCCTGATGTCGGCTCCCCCTGTTGTGACCCATTTTGAAGTTGATATATGGTTGGTTACCTGAGGCTGAGCATACATCTGCTACAGATGGGAAGGGGAGCTGCAACTGATTGTATCAGAAGGGCTAGGGGGATTACCCAGATGCGTGTTAGGGAGGAAGTCCCTGGTTCCCTTATTGGCATTAAACATGGTTCTGACCTTTGAGCTTGTTAGCGCAGTGGTTCCTAGAAAAAAAAAAGTCTTAAGCACGTGGCTGCTATGGCCAAGGATCTTCATAAAGAGTGACAGGATTTCACTGAGGGTCTTTTCAAGGCCCTTATGGGCTTGAAACCCCACCCCTTCAAGGGTTGTCAGTGCCATCTGCTTTTTTCCCCTTCTATTCCCTCTAAAAGGCTTCGGGAGTCTGACTCATCTGATGATGTGCAGTTGAATTCTGGGGAAGAGTTCTTAGCATACTCTTCTTTCAGTGGGTAAACTTTTCAACTGTCTAGTTCCAAAATAGGTAGTATGCCTCTTACTGATGGACTCCCTAGCCTTCTGCAGTCCCTTATGTGTTGGAAGCACTCCTGAATACTTTTTTCCTGTTTCCCAGGCTACTGAGTCTCAGTCCCCTGCTCCTAAAAACATGATAATATTTGTTTTTAGGATGCCTGATGCTCAGAAGTTCTTGTATAACAGTCCTTTCTTTGACCATGCTGTCATTTCTCTTTCCACTTACAAACATTCCAAATTTATTTTTTTCCCTAAACAACTTCCTTCTGACAAAGACAGTAGGCTTATTGACAGGAGTGGGAAAAAAGTATATACCTTGATCTCCTTCAGAGACATAAATTACCAGACCCATATAACCAGGCTCTTCTAAACTTGCAGGTGTTTTGACTGATATGCCTAACACTGAAACTAAACTTTTGCCATTTCCTTATTGAACTCTGCTTCTCTGGTGGCACTCCATTCTATCATATGCACTTTTGATGTTGCTGATGCCTCTTCTTGGGTGGTGGCCTCAGGGTCTGTTATACAGAGGTACTCCTGGCTAAGGTTGCAATCTCTCCCCAAAAATATAAAGGCCCAGTTGTTGGATTATTCCTTGAACATAGAATCTGTTTGGTTCTGTGCTGCAGAGATTTTTAAAATCTTACAGGATAAATGGAAGGTTATGCAGAACCTCAAACTGATTTTTTCTGTCCTATCCCAAATTCTCAAAGGAATGATCCTTCTAAGTCTTCGTTTATATGCAGGCAACAGAACCGACCCTTGAGCAGCAAAAGAACTTCTGAAAAGGTGCTTCCTGATGTGCCTGCTCAGGTTTCTAGAGGTCAGAAGCCCTCTTTTCCTGTCAAGTCTACTTCTGTGTGACATTCATCTTACCCTGATCCTTGTTCAGATTCCTCTTTCAGTCAGGTTGACTGTGTCTTTTCCCATCTGTCAGCAGATCACCACTGATACTTGGGTTCTTTCAATAATTCAGAAAGGTTACTTCATTGTTTTTAAATCCCTTCCACCCTTTTCAGGATTCCTCCTCCACACTGCTAGCTTTCCTTATTCTTTAGGATCTTTTAGTTCAGGGAAGTATTCCAGCCAATTCCACCCTTTCAATGAGGCAAAGTGTTTTATTCTAGAGTATTCTTAATTCCCAGGAGGCTCTTGGAGGCCAATTCTAGATGTCACATTTCTCAACACTTTTCTAAAAGTCCCCCTCTTTCAAAATGATGTCTCGTTAGTACCTATTTCCCCTTACTGCTTACTCAAGCCTATCTGGACATGAAGGATGCTTATCTCCAAATTTCTCTTTACTCTGTCAGGAAGTTTTTATCGTTCTTTGTTTCTTCCTCACATTATCAGTTCTCTGCTTTGCCTTTTGGTCTTTCTACAGCAACAAGGGTATTTACCAAATGTCTGGCTCCAGTCATAGCCTACTGCAGACTGCATGGTGTCTAGATTTCCCCTACCTGGATGACCTTCTACTTTAAGCCCCTTAAGAGAAATTCTTCTACAGAATGTTAAATTTACCATGCAAAAAAAATATGTTCTAAGCCCTTCACAGGATAAGGTTTTCCTGGCGGTTAGGATTCATACTATACCTATGATGGTGTTTCTTTCCCCTCCCAATGTCATCTTTTCAACAGTTTTTTTTCCATTTTCCTCATCCTTTACAAGTGGTGTCTGCACGAGAGGTTTTGTAAGCCCTGGAGCGCACGGCTTCCACCATTCCTATGGTTTCTTTAGCCAGGCTTTATATGAGAAAGTTTTATTGGTATCTCAAGACAGTTTGTCTACAGCATTGCTTTTCTCTGGAATTTCAAATTCCTGTCTTGCTTAGTCACAGACTGGAGTTTCTTTGGTAGATTCATCAGATTTTTCTGAATCCAGGCCTGCCATTGAAGCTGCTCCCCTCACCCAGGAGCTCTTTACAGACTCTTCAGATCTGGGTTGGAGGGCTTCTTCCAACAACTTTAGGGTCAGTGGTGTTTGGTCTTCCTAACAAGTGAAGGACCATTATCAACATGAAGGAGGTGAAAGCTCTACTTTTAGGTCTTCAAGCCCTGCATTCTCTCTGGGTTCCAGGTCCTCTCAGGGTTTTCACAGACGCTGTCACTGTCCTGTGGTATATAAACAAGCAAGCACAAAGTCGTATCTTCTTTGCAAATTTGCTGTCGGCCATCATCTGCTCCTTCAGACAGTGTATATTCCCTCAAAGCACACTGCAGTGGCAGACAGTCTCAGCAGTTCTCATGAATGGATGGTCCTCAAGGAGGTCTTTCTGGACATTATTCATTAGTTGGGTACTCCTCAAGCAGATTTTTTTTTGCCTCTTCTGAGCAAACAGTTTCCTGGGTTCTGTCCCAAAGTGGCAAGTCCTCTGGCTTGGAAAGTGGATGACTTGTCCTTTTCTTGCACAAGGATGTTTCTGTATACTTATCCCCCTCTTTGTTGCCAAATGTCCTAAACAAGATCATGAGAGATAGGTCCACAATCCTGTTGGTGACTGCCTTTTAGCCCAGACAGTATTGGTTGCCCCTTCTATTTCATCTGGCCAGGAACAGTCACCTTAAATTTACCTCACAGTATAAATTTCCTAAGAGGAGAAGTGCTCTTTCATTCACCTTCATCTGCTTAACCTACCTTTGACTCTTTGGGTGATAGGGTTTTGATTCCTATTTGGTCAAAGTTTTCTGAAGATGTGCTTTGGGTTTTGCAGTACAGAAAACCCACTACTCGAAAATCCAATGTTGCTAAGTAGAAAAGGTTTTCTATTTGGTGTCGCAGACATGAACAAAGACCATCATTTATTTGTTTTGAGTTCAATTCTGGCCTGGCATGCACATGTGATAAAGCTCATTTGTCAGCAATTTTTGCTTGTCTTCCTGTAGGTCTGCATCTTTCCTCTAGATTTGAAGTTAAACATTTTTATAGTGTCCTTCATATTAGACTCCAAGAAAGCCCATTCCAACTTCTTGAGACCTTATTTTTTTCTGGAAAACATAATTCTGACACGTTTTGAGCCTACTGTTGCTTCTACTTTGCAATTCTGTACATGCAAGACTGTCTTTTTGGTTACTCTTATTTTTGCCAAGAGTCCGTCTTAACTTCAGGCCCTCATGACAGTTCCCCCTTTTCTGATTTTTCACAGCGATAGGGTTTCTTCTTCACATCAGTCTTCCTTTTATCCTCATTGTGGTCAGTAACGTCCTTGCATCAGCCCATTCATCTTCCTTCTTTCTTCCCTTCACCATAGAATAGTAATGAAAGGGTTCTTCATACTTTTGTATACACAGCTTGGATATTATTTATTTATTGATTGATTGACATTTGGTGACCGGGAAAGTCCGACTGGGTCAAGAACCCATTTTCAACAGAGGCCCAGGGAGAAAAGCTCCAACAATAACAAGATGCTTGCACTTAACACAATTAAGAATAAAAGCAAAAAGTAAGTTTGGTTGCTAGATACATATAAACATATATACATTCATATACAAATTGAAGTTGGTAATACAAAAACAGTATTATTTGGACAAAACTAAAGCTGTACAGAAATCTAAGCAACGTTGTGTCCTTTTATGCCAATAAATTGGGTTTAGTTGTTTCTAAGCAAACAATTTCCTCTTGGATTCCTAAAGCCATTTCTTTTTTTATTCTTTTCATGGTAAGCATCTTTCTTCAGTTTGTGCTCATTCTACCAGGGTGGTGGCCTCCTGTTGTGCTTTTTTCAAGGGTCTGGAAGTTAGATCCATTGTGGAAGCTACTACTTAATCTATGTGTACCTTTACTAAACACTGCAAGTTAGGCATGGTTTCTATGGCCAGAGATGGACTGCCAGGGAATCATGCACATTTTTTGGAGATCTCTTCTGTTGTTTCCTCCTCCTATCCTTTTCAGTAGCTTTTGTACTTTACCTGTGATAAGGAATACCACAACAGTGATGAGGAAGGGCATAGTACAGTTATATAAGAACTTACCATAAGAGATGTACTACAGTGGATATAAAAAGTGTACACACCCCTGTTAAAATGCCAGGTTTTTGTGATATAAAAAAGGAGACCACGATAAATCTTTTCAAAACTTTTCACACCTTGAATATGACCTATAACCTGTACAATTCAATTGAAAAACAAACAAATCTGTTAGGGGAAAAAATATAAAAAATAAAAAATGTACAATAACCTGGTTGCTTAAGTGTGCACACCCTTAAACTAATACTTTGTTGAAGTACCTTTTGGTTTAATTACAACATTCAGTCTTCTTGGGTAGTAGTCTGTCAGCATGGCACATCTTGACTTGGCAATATTTGCCCACTCTTCCTTTCAAAAGTGCTCCAAATCTGTCAGATTGCGAGGGCATCTCTTGTGCACAGCTCTCTTCAGGTCACCCCACAGATTTTCCATTGGATTTAGGTCTGGGCCAGTCCAAAACTTTAACTGTACTTTCCACTGTTGCAGTATTCCATCCCTACCTCCTTCCTGGGATTCTGTTATGTTTCCTTGCCCTGTGAGGGATCCTCCTT
Organism: Protopterus annectens; assembly: GCF_019279795.1. Lineage (NCBI taxonomy): Eukaryota > Metazoa > Chordata > Ceratodontiformes > Protopteridae > Protopterus > Protopterus annectens. The sequence continues at coordinate 1,158,715,513 of NC_056728.1, forward strand.
TCTTACCCTTCTGGATGCATGTCCTTACTTTTCTGTTCCTGTTGGGGTACAGTGGAACTCCTGGGGCATTTCAGTTTTGAGGATTAGGCACTCATATGTCACTTACATACCTTACTTCTTGGACATAGGACATACGTCTGATACACAGTGCCTGGAAGGGCCTAGGGCATTCAATGATGTCCCAGATGTATGGCTATCTTTAGCAGGAAATCCCTTTGGTAAGGAATACTAAAACAACTGTTATGGTAAGTTCTTATATAACTGTACTTTCTTTCTTTCTACCACATTGAAATCAAGGAGAGTATCTTCTTTATTGTTTGAATGTCTTAACTCCAATTGTGGTTTTTTTGACAAGACAAAAAAATACACAAAGTGTGATCAAGCATTCTCTTCTCGTGGTGGCTTCTTGAGTGTATTATTTTCTGTAGTTTCAAATACAGCAAAACCTTGCAGGATAAATTTACAGCTTACTGTACTAGGGCAATGGGTACCTTGCAGGCACTCTTTAAAGTGCTCCATTTAACATTTGTGCTGCGGTGGCAAAGGCTTCTCTGCATAAATTTGCAAAATGATGGATGTGATGTTAAGGTCCAGGTCTTCCTTGTAGCAATGTTCATAAAAGGGTACTGTCGATGCTATCCAAGGGGGAAAGAGATGGAGACTCTTTGTTATATGGGTTGAAAAAATAAACAAGATTCATGTAAGATATGAAAGTTCTATACTTACAATAATGGTAGATCTTCATGATCTATGTCCATCCACTTCAACATTTCTTCCCCCCCCCCCGTCTTTGACGAGGTTTCCAACACTATGGCAAGAACTATATCTACGTCAGCAGTCTCATTCAGCACATATTCTGCATCATTCTCCTTGCAATGTGGGGCAGCTCAACCTGGACAGTTAAGAAGAGAGTGTATTGTGGAAGTCCTGGAAAGTTTTTAAAGTAGCCAGGTGACTACAGACTGCAGCTTCTAGTCCTGTGGTTTGAAGTGGATGGACATCGGTCATGTAGATGCATCGTTATGAGAAGTACATTAACCATCATTTCTAACATGGAATAAATTGTTTTGCTTGTGATTCTTTTCTATGTTAAAAAATGCTTTGTTTGCATGAAAATTTTGTGTTGTGTTTCTCAGAACATTTATATAGCCTTGCCTACACAGTGATGTCACATGAGGAATTACTCTGATTTTGAAAGTCGGTGTTTTAAGTGATTGACCAATAATTTGATGTTAAAATTACTTAACCATTCAGACGTATCTTAAAGTCATAGAAGTATGTTAAACCCGTGGTAGAACTGAAAGACATTGTGGTCATGTGCATCATAGACAGAATGCTTATGAAACATCTGCACTGCCTGCATATGTAGTACTTACAAGCTTCACCTCCTGTAACAGTAATACTTACACAAAGCTTTGCAAGATGACGTTGAAATTCTTGTTAACTTATGAATTTGAAAAACAAAATGAAAATAATGTGCAGACACATCACAGAACTAGATTTACTTTTTTTATAGGAGAATCACTAGTTCTATAACACTTTGCTTTCATTTCAGTATGCAGACATTGTATATAACTGCACTGCAACAATGGAAAAAAGCAGAATTCATATGGAACTGCAGTCAGCTCAGTACTCTGAAGAAGCAACGTGACCATACCAGGCATGACTGCAAACGTAGTACAGTAAAATTTGAAAAATTATAATCTTCCTCATTTCCTTAAGGTTCAGTGGTGCAGCCACTGAGTCATGATAATTTGTGACTGTTGTAATATGGATCCAAAGAAACAAATTGCTGCTATTGATGGATCAATACCTGCTCTCATCTATTTCACTTTTGTAGTGCTTCTCAGTGCTATAATATCATCAGTTAGGGGTCAACAAAATAATGAGAAAAGTGGAGAGAATTACAGTGTCCAACAGTAACTTCTTATAAAATCAAAATGATGTAAGAAACTAAAAAGCGTACAGATATTTAATTTAGGAACTGTAAGCAGGACAATCCTATGTTGTATACTGAATCATCTGCAGATTACTTTAAGTAAATACCTTTATTTAAACATAATTTAACAATTTGTTTCTATCCTCCTTGCTAGTTAATCATTGTGAGGATTTGGTCCATCCATGCTCACCATGTTTGCCATAGGAGCTTGTCCCACCGCTCCTTATTAATAGACTACGCTTTGTAGGAGTCAGTGCAACTGAGGTTGAGCCACATTTTCAACTGCGTTTCTCTTTCATTATAGGCTGCTTAGTACAAGACTGGGGCCATGGAGGGTTGGGAGTTATGGCACATTGCACTGACTAAATTTCAGCCATAATTTTCCCTTCTCCAGACAATTATTCATAGTGTGCAGTTTATTCATGCTTTAAGATTTTTTTAAACGTGTGTTGTGATTGATGCACAGGTGCAGTTACATGCTGATTAGCTGTTGAATGATTGGATTAGTTGACATCTCGGTTTTAGTTTGAGACTTTCTGGAGTATCTGTCTTAAAGACAACAGTTTTTACAATGAAGGTAAAATTTTTGAAAGGTTGTGTAGAATAATTGAGAAATTCAGTTTATTTCAAATAATGTTGTTACTACAGCAGCAGTACAGTTGAGTGGCTGTGTAAATTGCGGTTTGTACAATTTTTGAAATTTATCTTATCATATATGTGTTTTTGAAATGGAGATCATTATATTTTTGGCAAAATGCACCTGTCTCTACAGTGTGTCCTGAGGTTTCATTTGGCAGTTTTCCAGCAGGGATGTTGTAGAAAAATGACATCTTGCAGGAAGCTGTAATCCACAGTTCTGAATGGTTAAAGATATTGTATTTTCCTCATCTAATACCAAGCAACATATGTTTATATCGAAAAAGATGGAAACAAACGCTGCCAAAAATCCACGAATATCAACCAAGTTGAGTTTATTGTAAGCGCTTTCATGCATCTATAATGGATGCACTTCTTCAGACAAAAACATACAGCCAACAACCACAATATATAAGCAAACCAATCAATCAATTAAGTAGCTAAATTAGCCACTTAATAAAATAAATATTAAACATTATTTAAAAAATTGTAAAAATTTTAAAAAGTTTTACGAACTCAATACACCCTACTGCTTTAAATTGATAACCACAACACTATTAACCAAATACAAATACATTAAAGTAATAGTATTTTAAACTTTAAGAATCAATTAACGTCTCAAGGCTTTCAACCTAAGTAAACATTTAATAGAAGAAACATCATTAATCCCAGGATAAACATAAGCATTTGTTCTTAATTGCCATATTAGTTCTTGTTCCTCAAGTTTTAATTGCCAAGGACCACCTCTTGGATTTTGGGTAACTTGTTGTACTATGGTGAAAAGAAATTTATGTGAATTAAATTCAATAATGTGCCTTGCCAAGGCATTAGTAGCCAGGCCTTTAGAAATAGCATAAATATGCTCGTATATACGCTGTTTTAACTGGCGTTCCGTCTTGCCTCGATAAAATGCTGGGCAGGACTGACATGAGGCCAGGTGTACAATGCCTTGGGAGTCACAGTTATATTTATTAGGAATAGAATATCTGTGACCTTTAATATAAAAACAAGAACCCGTCTGAATGTGTTGACAATACCTACACCTACCACATTTGAACATCCCTTTCCTTTGTTTATGATGACCATGGGGTAGTTCAAATATTGTCTTTAAAGAGACACCTTTTTTAAAAACCACAACTGGCTTAACCCCAAGCACTTTCTTAAGGCTCAGATCTTGTAAAATTACATCCCAGCTACTATTCAAAATTTCCCTAAGTGGAAATGCCATATCATTAAATTGTGTAATAAAACTGGTAATGTAATTTGATTTACCACCTAAATCCGTTGCCGGCGTTGTGGTTTGAACAACACCAGGTGACCGGATCACGTTAGTAGAAGGGTAACCCTTTGTTAAAATAGGACCAAGTGAATCCTCTGCTCTTTTATTTGAAACTTTCAAAGTCAGTACATGAACCAAAGATGATGGATAACCACGATTCGAGAACATCCGACCCAACGTGTTACATTCTTGTTGAAAATCATTGTCAAGCAAACACATTCTGGATGCTCTAACCAATTGGCCTTTAATCACCCCTCTTTTTTGAAAAAATGGGTGATTGCTGGAAAAATGTAAAAAAGAGTTACTGTAAAAAGTTTTTCTATAAATTGTGGTCCTAAATCTATCATAGGTCACATGTTTGTATATATTAATATCAAGAAAATTGATAACATGCTCATGATATTGGAAAGTAAATTCCAAAAATGATGTAAAGGAACCCATAGTATCAACTAATCTCTCAGCGTCCACTTGTGTCCCTTTCATGATAATAAAAATGTCATCTTGGTACCGTGTGTACCATACTACCAAATTTTGGAACAAAGCATGAGAAAATAAGAAAGTGTGTTCCCAAAATGCCATAACGGAATTAGCAAAGCTCCCCCCACAGGGGGAGCCCATGGCAATACCTGATTTCTGGAGAAATAGTTGCTTTTTAAACATAAAATAGTTACTTAAAACAATATCTAACAAGGCGATAATCACATCAATATCCAATCCTGGGACTTGTTTCATAAGTAAAAAGTCTCTTACCCATTCTAAGCCTAACTGCTGTGGAATGACTGTATATAAGTCCTTAATATCCACAGTCAAAAACCCATAATTTTCATTGAAAGGAATAGTATTCAAATGATGTAACACATGCCATGAATCACAGCAAATCTGAGTTTCCGTTTTCAATACTTCCTTTAATTTGCCATCCACCCACTTGGCACAAGCATATGTGATGGAATTGCGTCCATCAATAATAGGCCTAAGAGGGGGATTGTTCATGTCTTTATGAAGCTTAGGTATTCCAAAAATAACAGGAATTAGGGTAGCGGGCATTAACAGATAATGATATGATGTCCTTCAAGGATGCATCTGCAGTCATAACATATGGGTTGTCCTGCCTCAGGCAGCCCTTCGGTCGGCCGGATTCCAAAGTCTGGGTCTGGCCTCGGCTGATGTCGCACTTGCTCCGACGTCAGAACGTCTGGGGTATAAAAGCATCAGCCGACGCCATTTTCCCTCAGTCTTTCTTGCCGCGCGGTGCCCGAAGCAGAATCAGTTCACAAGTGCCGGTCGGCCAGCTCCTTTGATTCAGCTACCGAAGACTTCGAAAAAGCTAAGTACCCTGTTGGGGACTCTTTCTTGCCTCAACCAATGTCAGATAAAGTAAATAATTGTTTAACTTGTGGGAAACAAATACCTCATAAGGATTTCCACTCTTACTGTCTTCCTTGCTTAGGCCCAGACCACAACGTCTCAGCCTGCTCTGCCTGTGCTTCCTTCAACCGACGAACGCTTAGGCATCGGTCGGAGTTTGCAGAGGAATATTTTGGGACTAACTTTGCTTATATAATGCCGTCGGAGACTCCGACTTCACATACAGTTAAAAAACGGAAGGACAAGGACCGACCCTCGCGGTCCGTGGTTTCGGCTGAAACCTCGGTCAGGCCTACCACGAGTGTCTCGGTTTCGGCTGAAACCGAGTCCTCGGTGCTTCCTGTGACCGAAACCTTACAACCGACCACCTCGGCCTCGGAGGCTCCGGCCGAGTCGGTTATTGAACTACCTACGGAAACCGGTGTCCAGGACATGTCCGACACCATTCCTTTAGACAAATCCACCCCTGCACGTGGTGCAGCCAGACCCCCTGCATCCATGTCCATTAAGGCCTTCTCTAGGGCTAAAGCTGCCAGACTTGCCAAAGCCTTGCCTCCCAAGTCTACCTCTCAGAGGCCTTCTACCAGCACTCAAATTCTCAGCTTAGCAGAGGACCTTATCTCCTTAATTAGAGGTTCTCTTCCTCCTCCAGATAAAAGGCCCAGAGTTGAGCCCTCTGACCCCCACTCTTCAGATGAGTCTACAGATGAATCTGTGTTGTCAGAGCACCAGCAGGAGGCTTATTCGGCCTATGAGGATTCTGATGCTGAAGAATCTATTCCTTCGGCCTCCCCTCCTGAAGAATTTTCTTTTGGTGAGACATTGCATTCCATGAGGGAGCATTTCCAATGGCAGGGCCAGGAGTTTTCTGATTCCAGAAAAAGATTAAGGACCTTTTTACATTTGCCTCAGCATAGGCCTTTGGCTATACCTCCTGTTTTGAATGTTGTTGATGATGTGTACTCTGATGCTAGCACAGCCCCTGATTCTCTGCCTCCGGCTCCTGCCAAACCAGATAGGTACTACAGGGTTCCGGATTCTCATTTTCACCTGTACAAGGCCCACACTGCAGACCCAGAAACCATTTCACAGGGCCCTAAAGGGGTTGCAGCTGCCACTGCTAAAAATCCTTTACCTCCTGAAAGGGAATCTAGAGCTTTAGAACGATGGGGAAAGAAAGTATATACTTCTGCAACTCTTTCTATGAGGGCATTAAATTGTCAATTCCATATGATTCAGTACCAAGAGTATTTGTTAGATGAATTGTATGAGAAACTTTCCTCCTCTGAGCCCCTTGACCGTAAATCACTGCAGGATCTGGTACATAACTCACAGCAGGTTAGCAACCATTTTCTGCAATGTGGCTATGATGCACTGGAAGCTTCAGGTAGGTCAGCAATGACAGGGGCAGTTATACGAAGGCATGCCTGGTTGAAGGAACAAGCTCTACCGGACCATGTTAAAGCTAAGCTCCTGGATGCTCCAATGGAAAAACAAAAATTATTTGGTTCCTCAGCCCAGGAGGTCTTAAAGAAGTATGAAGAAAAGGCAAAATCTGTGCAAACAGTCAAGGATTTTCTGCAGGTACAACCACCGAGATTCAGCAGAAACTGGCCTACTAAGAATTGGTCCTTTCCAGATTCAGACAGACCACAGAGAGGCAGGAACAGGCATACCAGAGGTAGGGGGCAAGCAAGAGGCCACTACAGAGGTCGTCAGTGGCAGCCACCTAACCAGAGAGGTAGTGCAGCTACAGCAACAACAACTGCTACACCAGGACAAACACAATGACTTACTCCTGACTCCACCGACCAGGGCTCAATTAGAAGCACCATTGGGCGGAAAGCTTTCTTTATTTTCAGAAAATTGGCATTACATTACAAGGGACTCATGGACACTGTAAATAATAGACAAAGGGTACAGTTCCATTTCCACACACTGCCAAAAAGGCAAGGAATGCCAGACCTGCCACTAAATCAGAGGGCAGAGGCTTTGAAGTAAGTCACCAAATTACTACAAATGAAAGCCATAGAAAAGGTTCCTCTCTCAGAACAAGGCCAAGGTTTTTATTCAAGGCTATTCCTTGTTCCAAGAAAAGAAAAGCAATGGAGGCCTATTCTCGATCTGTCCGCACTGAACACTTACCTCATTGTACCAAAATTCAAGATGCTGACCCTACAGCAACTTTTTCCCATGCTGGGCAAGGAGTCTTGGCTGGTGACTCTAGATCTCAAGGAGGCATACCTGCATGTCCCCATTCGACAAAGTTGCAGAAGACACCTCAGATTTCTTGCAGGATCAGAGCATTATCAATTCTCAGCATTGCCCTTTGGCTTATCTACTGCGCCCAGAGTGTTCACGAAATGCCTGGCATCAGTAATTGCACACTGCAGACTTCAGGGGATTCAAATCTACCCATATCTGGATGACTGCCTGATACAAGCGGACAGCAAGACAAAATTAGCAAAGGACTTGGACTATGCCATCCACCTGCTACAGGCCTTGGGATACACAGTCAACATCCAAAAATCAAGACTGGTGCCATCCCAAAGGATAACCTTTTTGGGTGCAGATCTGGATACAACCACCCAAATGGCCTTTCTCACAGAAGAAAAGCAAAAACAACTCCCAGATTACTTCAAGAATCTGTTAAGACAAACTCAGCTAACTGCAAGGAAAATCCTGCAGGCCCTGGGTTTCATGGCATCCTGCATAATATTAATCCCACAAGCCAGGCTGCATATGAGAAGATTACAATGGTACCTAAGGAGTGTATGGACTCAGCACAGTCACAGCTTAGAAACTCTGATTCCAATCATACCTTGCCTTCAGAAGGAATTCCTGTGGTGGGCTACAGCCTGCCAGACCAACCGAGGGTTGCCTTTCTTGAAACCAAAAGCAAACCAAATCATCACCACGGACGCTTCAGACCGAGGTTGAGGAGCGCACATGGAGGACAAATGTATCCAAGGCCTATGGTCTCAAGGGCAGATGCAAATGCATATAAACCAAAAAGAAATGCTGGCAGTGATGCATGCAATCGAGGCATTCAAACCTTTCCTTCAACAAGGCCACCTGCTAATAAGAACAGACAACACCACAGTTTTGTGGTACATAAACAAGCAAGGAGGCACGCATTCCTACCCTCTATGCAGACTGGCTATGAATTTATGGGATCTTTGTTTGAAACAAAATATACAACTACAGGCCCAGTTCGTGCCAGGGAAAGACAATACTCTGGCAGACAGCTTAAGAAGAACTACCATGGATGCTGCATCCAGACATCTTCTTACTCATAACACAGGCATGGGGAAGGCCTGAGATAGATCTATTCGCCTCTCCCCACAATCATCAACTGAAAATTTTTTGCACAAGGACATACCATCCACAAGCATGGAAAGTGGACTCTCTCTCATTCAGTTGGAAAGCCCAAAAAGTCTATGCTTTCCCACCAATCCCATTAATGTCCAAGGTTTTACTGAAGATCAGGGCAGAACAGCCAAAAGTGATTCTGATAGCTCCAGACTGGCCAAGGCAGCATTGGTACCCACTGTTGAAGAGCTTATCACAATCAAAACTGTGGCCTCTCCCATTATGGCCTCTTCTACTGATGCAGAACAATTACAAGATCCTGCATCCCAACCTAAAGACATTGCAGCTATCTGCCTGGAGAATACCATGACTCCTTCCCAGGACAGCTTATCCCAGAGGGTAAAGGACATTATTATGGAAGCTCGCCACCCTTCCACAAGGAAGGCATACTCAGCAAAATGGAAAAGATTTCTCAGTTGGAACACAACAAAAGGTCTTGATGTGACAGTGATGAACATGACACATATACTGGAATACTTAGCAGAATTGTTCCACGATGGCTTGTCTTATTCTTCCATTAAAATACATGCCTCAGCAATTTCAGCAGAATACAATGCAAATCCTCCTGTCTTTTCACATCCCCTTTTAAGACAATTTCTCAGAGGAATCAAAAACATCAATCCTCCAAGGAGACCACCTGTACCTACTTGGGACCTTAACTTTGTGCTGGAAAAACTAACACTTCCTCCATTTGAACCAGCAGCTTCGGCAGATTCACAGTTTCTATCTTGGAAAACTGCATTCCTTCTGGCCATAACTTTAGCAAGAAGAGTATCTGAGTTACAAGCTTTAATGGCAGTGCAGCCATTTCTTATTTTTCATCAGGACAGAGTTTCATTAAGAACCAACCCAACCTTTATGCCAAAAGTGGTATCTAGAGTATCCTTGAACCAAGCAATTCATTTACCTACTTTCTTCCCAAATCCACAAAATAAAGGGGAGAAACTATTACACACCCTGGATATCCATAGACAATTACACTACTACTTGGACAGAACTAAAAGTTACAGAAAGACTGACCAACTGTTTGTAGCATATGCTGCTGGGACACAAGGAAAAGCAATTTCCAAACAGACAATCTCAAAATGGATAGGAAATTGCATTTGCGTTTGCTACTCCTTTCATGGAAAGACTGTTCCTGTGAATATTAGGCCTCATTCCATGAGAGCCACAGCCACCACTACAGCCTTCCTAAGTGGGGTGGCTACCAAGGACATTTTAGAAGCTGCTACCTGGAGCTCCGTGCATACTTTTGCCAAGCATTACAATTTACCCTTATACTCCAGATCCAGAGCAGGCTTTGCTACTGCAGTCCTGCAGGGTCTCTTAACTACACCATCTTTTTCTTAGTACCTCCACCCCCAGATTGGCTATGGTATTCTACCCATATGTTATGACTGCAGATGCATCCTTGAAGGACGTAGTACAGTTTTGTACCTACCATAAATGTAGATGTCCGATAGGTATGCATCTGCAGTCAGGTTTACCCTCCCTCCTTCCCCTCTGTGGTATTTCTAGGGTGCTTACCCCTCTATTAGCTAGCTGGGGGAATCTGTTGTGGTGTATTTGTTTGTATTGATATATTATATATATATATGTATATATTTTTGCAATTTTTTGGCATTTATTTCCAAATTTAGCCTTCTTAGAGGGCACCTGGCATCTGGGGCAAGAAAAACTGAGGAAAATGGCATTGGCTGATGCTTTTATACCCCAGATGTTCTGACGTCGGAGCAAGTGCGACATCAGCCGAGGCCAGACCCAGACTTTGGAATCCGGCCGACCGAAGGGCTGCCTGAGGCTGGACAACCCATATGTTATGACTGCAGATGCATACCTATCGGACATCTACATTTATGGTAGGTACAAAACTGTACTTTTCTAAGGAAATACTCCCTTCAATGAATAAATAACTCAAAAAACCTTTAATACGTTGATAGGCTTGGTTGAGTTCATTTATAGAAACCTCGTCATAGTTCAAAGATGAAAGCATCTTGAACATCCTACAATCATAATCTGCATCATACATAAAAATGGCACCACCACCCTTGTCAGGTTGCATGACCCGAATATTATGCATCTTGACAAATTCAATAAACTCCCTGTCATCTTTGAAAATATTATCATGTTGTTTACATTTATTGTAAAAATACGGATCAGATATAAGAGACCGAAAAGACATTTCAGTTAATTTCTCGAATAGTGCTAAATTGTTGTTTAAAGGAGGATTAAAAATACTTGCTACACGCTCATCGGAAACCACATAGCTTGAGTTATCAAACATAACATTCAAGTTCAACTTGCGTGTAAAAATTTTTAAATCACACAAGATTTGTGCCAAATTTGGCCTCGTACTAGGTACAAAGTTAAACCCTTTAGTTAACAATTCTACTAAGCCTGAAGGAATAACTTCAGAGGTAAAATTAAACACGTTAAAGTCACATTTGGAACTTTGCAAAATAGTTAAATGTCCGGAAACATCTCTGTTAATTACCTCTTGCGCCGATTGTTTTTTCTGCGCTGTGAGTATTGGCCACGATTGGTATTCGATTTGAAAGGGGCTGATTTGTTGTAGTTCCTCTGAAAACCCCGATTATTCTCATTGTGGCCCGTTTGCTGATTTTTATTAGATATTCTTTCACTACGCCGAGGCTCACCATTAAACCCAGGGTCTAACTCATTATTATTGAATTCTTCTTCTTGCGTGATGTCATCCACAGGAGACAATTTACCTCTGTTTGTTGCCATGACACCTGAACCTACTGATTCAGGTATACATTATTACCTACATTTCCAAACTTAGCTGGTGGATCAGGGTAGGCTCGATTTTGTTCATACGCAAGTATGTCACGACTCATTTTACGTTTTTTAGTTTTATAAATTTTAATTAAAAGAGAGTCAATACTTGCAAATATTCTTTTATAATCATATTGGTACCATCCAAAATCACTGTCAGTATTAATACTGTTATCCAAAACATCTGATGTTTCATATCATCCATTTGCTTGTTGTATTGAGCAATTAATATACTTAAAAAATCCAACCCTTGTTTATTAAAAAATTGGATTAATTGTAGATGAAACTCTGAGTTCTTGACTACGCCTGATGGATATTTGTATTGGCGTAGCCCTTTAGGAACTATATTTAACCTGGTGCATTCTTGAAAATATAACACCTCGATTTGTAGTTTTTTGTATTTCAAAAGCATATCGTCAAATTGCTTTAGCCTTTGAACAATACTACTGGAATCTTCCCGGTGTTGATTAACTTGAGGCAACACACCTGGGTCCATTGAAAAAATATTGTTTGGTGTATTCATAAAATCGGCTAAATTAGGCAAAGACTTAGAGTTACCTGCTGGAGAACCATCTTGGTTGGATAAATTGTTTCTATTGGAAACCAAGGAAGTATTAACGTTGTTATCAAGAGGCAGTGTAGTAGCACCCGGTATAGCCCTTGGTATAACCAAAGCTGAAACAGATGGACTAGGACCAGGTAAACCCAGACAAGAAGAGTTAAAGGTAACTCCAGGTTTAGGTCGAACGGCCGTCACGTCTCCATCCTGGTCGGACATTCTCCTCGCCAGGTCGTCGACTCGCTGCGTTAATTGCTGGATAAGTGCTGTTAGGTTGCCAATAGGGTCAGCTTCCCAATTGGAAGCTCCCAGGCTGCTTGGACTCGAGTTAAACATGGATTGAGACTGCGGATTACTCCTACTTTCATGGATAACCACGATTCAAGAACATCCGACCCAACATGTTACATTCTTGTTGAAAATCATTGTCAAGCGAACACATTCTGGATGCTCTAACCAATTGGCCTTTAATCACCCCTCTTTTTTTTTACCGTAGTACAACAAGTTACCCAAAATTCAAGAGGTGGTCCTTGGCAATTAAAACTTGAGGAACAAGAACTAATATGGCAATTAAAAACAAATGCTTATGTTTATCCTGGGATTAATGATGTTTCTTCTATTAAATGTTTACTTAGGTTGAAAGCCTTGAGACGTTAATTGATTCTTAAAGTTTAAAATACTATTACTTTAATGCATTTGTATTTGGTTAACAGTGCTGTGGTTATCAATTTAAAGCAGTAGGGTGTATTGAGTTCGTAAAACTTTTTAAAAATTTTACAATTTTTTAAATGTTTAATATTTATTTTATTTTACTAAGTGGCTAATTTAGCTTCTTAATTGATTGATTGGTTTGCTTATATATTGTGGTTGTTGGCTGTATGTTTTTGTCTGAAGAAGTGCATCCATTATAGATGCATGAAAGCGCTTACAATAAACTCAACTTGGTTGATATTCGTGGATTTTTGGCAGCGTTTTTTTCCATCTTTTTCGTTACCTTGTTTGTGGTTTTTTTGGTTTTAACATATGTTTGTATGTAAATATAAAAAAACCTGATCTGACACTGGGAAGTTCATCACCTCTAGGACTAATATTAGCAGGATTTAGTCCAGCATCTTAAACTTCCCTGGTTACTTTAGTCCCTTCCCTTTGCCAATAATGCTTGGCACTTAAGGACTTCTGTCCAGATCGCTGTAGCCATAGTTTGTCAGCACCAGACTACCATTTCATTGTCAGATTTTTGTTGTCTTTTTTTAATCTAACTTCATTCAGGTTTGGTTCTGTTGAGCTTTACCTGCCTGTCAGGTCAGTTTGCTTCAATTTCGTTTTGAAAGTTTGTTTTTTTGTGATTTTTTTAGTTGGTTTAAACAGGTTTTTCCCTCCAGTCCACCATGCAAAGAGAATGCTTTAATAAATATAGAATATAAATGTATCTTCACTTCTGCTGGACTGGAGTAGTTTTTGTGTAATGTAACCACTCCGGACTTGATCCTTTTTGGCCCTTTTTTTTTTTTTGGATAGTTTCCCCACTCCCATTCTCCCACACTGCCATGCATCATCTGGCTGTTCCTAGCCATGCAGAAGAAATGAGATTTGCAATATTTTAAAAAGGGCAAGTGTACAGCAAAGATTTGCACCTATTGTAAACATGTGAAATACAAGAAATATCTTGGAGTAGCTCATTTTTTTCTGCTGAATGCAGCATCTGTGCAACCTTCACAGAAAGTACTTTTTGGTGCTGAAGAAGACAAAGGACCCTCCGGCCGATACTGTATTTGAATGGTCTAAATGAAGTCATTATCAAAGAGTTCTTTCAGATTCCTATGGTGCAGCCCATCTTTCCTTGTTTATCCATAACAGACTGATGTATACTTTGGACTGCCAGGGCAAATACCTCTACATAAACATTACAAAAGAATCCTGGAGGTTTCTGTGCTTCCATACACGAGCCACTTATGTCTTTTATAACTTCTGTTTGTGCAACCTAATTGTTTAGGTGATTTCAAGTTGTGTCTGCTGTTGTATCTGCATTTGGCTTGTTTTAAAAAGTTTTGAAATTTTGCATTGAAGGAATTGTAACTTGTTACTGATAGACCTTACTCAATAATAAAAATATAAGTTTGGGGTTCAAGGTTTTTGAAAATCATTTTGGCTTTCTTAGTGATCTTGGTGATGTAAGTGCATGAAGATTACATAGATAAGAGGGGATGTCCAGTTTATTTGGTTTAAAGAGAATTATTCCTGTTGAAACTGGAAGTTGTTCATATAGAGTTGAATTCATTCATATAGAGTAGAATTCATTAAATGAGAATTAGCTGCAGGTAAATGTCCACTCTTCTGGCCCAAATACCACAGCTCTGCATATGTATGTTTGAGGGCTGAATCTTCCATGCCTTAGAATGCATACTTGCATCTTTATTTTTACATCACATATGTTCTTTTTCATAGCTATTATCTGAGCAAGCCTTGATGTTTGATGAAGATATTCCAGTTTGTTTTGTTAACTTAAATGATTTTTCTACAACTGGCAAATGCATAAGGTAGTTTAACAAGGAGGTTGTCATCGTAATTCCTTAGTGTATGTGGAGCTTTCCAGAAGTGCAAGTTTTTAAGTGGAGGGCAGTAGTGATAGCTTATGAGTTTATAGCTAAAGGAAAGTAGGCATAGCTTGAACCAGGAGCCATTTAGATTTATTGTTTGTAAGACAGATGTTCTCTGCATGTGGGCTAAGTTGAATAAAGATTTTGTTCTTGGTGTTTGGTAAAATGTATAAGTTTTGTGTAGATTGCATTGCTGTGATAGTAAGGGAATACTCCAGCTTAGGCAGAAATATATTAATGGCAATGCCTTGTCTAATTTCCTTAGTAGGTGAGATGGTTTGTAGATTATCTTGAGGTGGGGGGGGTCACTATAGTTTGAACTTGCTGTACAGCATGGAGGAAGGAAGGGTAGAGTGCGGGCCACTGTAAGTCTGAGATATTTTTCTTGCATGTCAACTAGGACTTTCTGTTATTTAGGATCTAGAATGTTAAATGGGTGCGCAGAGGAGAGTCTTTTGTTAGTTCCAACCAGTACTGTTGATTTTTTTAAATGTTTAGAGATCATTTATTAATTAAAGCTAGTTACCAATGTATTTGAAATCATTTTGTAGTTTGGCCTTCATTTCCTGAGGGGAAGATGTTGCCTAGTAATGACTATGCTCACTACAAGTAGGATAAAGTGAAGATTGGAGAGGTCTTTTTTAATTTCTCCAAATCTTTTGGCTTTCTAATGCCATGACAGGGAAGGACCCCATTCCTAACTCAAAGTACAAATAAAGTTCATGAAATTAGTATTGTTTCAGTTTTTGATGTCAGCCAAAAGTGCTCTTTGCAGCACCCGCAATCTGCCCAGTAATGACTCCTCCTGCAATTTGTATAGAGTTACATGTATTGGTAGCATATATCAATATGACTGTAAATTCTTTTTTAGAGGACCCATTGCTCTCATATGAGATCATTAATGAACAGGGAGAATAAGACTGGACCAACAACAGAGCATTGGGGCACACCTATATATTTGTAGAGGTAATGCCTGTTTGCTGTTTATTGGAGGAGATTGCAAATGTTATATTAAACAGGTAGTTTTTGGACCAGGAACAGACTTTGTTCTGAGTATCTACCCTGTTTAAGCTTTAATATGTGTGTGTTGTAGTCTGAAAACTCAAAAGCCATTTTCATATGTATGAAAATTGCCCCTGTGAGCTTGCTTCTCTTTTTTGAAGTTTGTGTTCCTCATGAGTATAGAAATGGTAGGTAACGTCATGCTGCTTGTCCAAGGGAATGTGTTTTTGGGTGAGATACTGCAAGAGATTTTTATAAATAATTTTTGTAAGACTTTAGCTATTCAGTCTTGGTTGGATATGGGTGGAAGTTATCTGTTTTGGGGATGTTGATTTTGTTAGAAGAATTATGGTGGCATATTAGAACTGCATAGGAACATAATTAGTTTTCAAGGGTAGGTCAAACTGCATGCAATGGTTGAAAAAAGGTGGTATCACATTTCAAGATTAAGGATCGAATTATGTTTTTCTAAAAATAGATATATATGGGAATATGTAGAATGGAAAATGTGAAATTACTAGCAGGAACCCAGACAGAATTTGCATATTAATATAAGTTTTAAAATGTATCAACTAGCTGTTTCAGACTCTGCACCAGTAAAGATTAAGATAAAGATATAAGGTATTCAAATCAAATGAGATACTGGCTCTTTCCTGCTTATCTATTAAAAAGAGTGGAATTTAAGGAATGAGTAGTGGAGATGATTCAAGAGTTGCTAGCAAATATACACATTTCTTCAGAATGGATAGCTGATTAGTGAGATAAAATGAAAATGGAATTTAAAAATATGTTAGAAATGAGAAAGAGAAAGGGATATGGGGAAAAAAGTAATACAAATTATTTAGAAGGATAATCAAATGTTATAGTA
This sequence comes from Protopterus annectens, assembly GCF_019279795.1. Taxonomy (NCBI): domain Eukaryota; kingdom Metazoa; phylum Chordata; order Ceratodontiformes; family Protopteridae; genus Protopterus; species Protopterus annectens. Next base: position 1,158,731,926 of record NC_056728.1, read on the forward strand.
TTGTAGATGAAACAGAATCTTTATGGAACGAGAAGACAAATAATTAAGTGTTAAAGTGAAAATAAGGGAGTATTTGAATAATATTTTTGATAACAACCATAGAGCCCAAAACAATTAGCAAAATGAATTAGCTAACAGAAAATGGAAAGGGGTGTTACCAGCTTAGGGAGCATATGCCTAGAAAACTAACAAAACCCTACTGAGGTACTAGTGATATTTTGGAAATTCTATAAAAAAATCTGTTTGGAGCAGAAGAATAAAGGAACCATGAAAAGATACAACTGGAACTATTTATGGAAGAGTTTAATATGCCAAGGTTAGAGGAAGATGAGGCTCAAGAAATAATATCTAAGATGGACGAGGATGAGATAAAAATGGGGATGTGCAATCAACCAACAGGGAAGTCTCTGGGAATCGATGGTATTCCTCTGGAAAATTGGAAGTTGAAAAGGAAAAAGTGATAAATATTTGGAAAGTTTTGTTTAACAATATTTTAAAAAGGAGGAACAGTAATAGCACATTGAAAACTGTGGTGGTTGTATTACCCAAAGATGACAAAGACACTTTAAGTTTAACTTCAGATAGACCAATTTTCAATTTTTAACTACGATTATAAAGGATTTGGGTGTATACCAGGTAAGAGAATGGCTAAGGTGTTGCCAAAACTGACAGATGTGGATCATTGTAGTTTTGTGGTGGGGAGGCAAATGTTTGACAACATTAATAGAATGACAATGATTCAAAGAGAAGAGGAGTACAAGATGACCCCACTATTGTTGGATCTTGATGCAGAGAAGGCATTCAATAGTGTTAAATTGGATTTTATGAGTAGGGCAGTGGCAGCATTCCCATTTCCTGATCAAATAATGAGCATAATTAGGAAGATATACGGAGGGACAGAGGCAAGGATAAAGGTGGACGGTTCTGCTCTGATGAGCCGTGTTTGAACAGAGGAACCAGGTATAGGTATCCTCTTTATCCTTTGCTGTTTGCCTTATACTTAGAGCCATTGGCAAAGAAACTAAGAGACTCATAAATTCAAGGGTATAACTAGTGTAGTACTCAATAAAAAGTAGCTTTAATTGCAGATGATATAATTTAGTATTTGGTAAATCCAGAAATGATATACAAATGTTGTGGAACATTTTGAGATAGTTTCATTTTTTTCCAGAAAATAAGATAAATGAGGGTAAAACAAAAGCTATAGCAAGCAGTAAACTGTGTTCCCAGTCATGAATTGATTGAGCAGTACCGATATTTTTGTGAACATGATAAGGTGAAGTATTTAGGCATTTGGAATTAAACATTATTATGATATGGCAGTTAATGATATGTGGGAAAAGACTAAGCAAAAGATATTGCAAAAAAAAACTGAAGTTAGAAGCTCTTGATTATGGATTTAGTTAGTAGGATACAAGCAGTGAAAATGTTTCTAGTCCTTTTAATATCGCTTATAGGTCAGGCATGTTTTTATCAACCAGAAGAGTGGCTGTAGACCATAACTAATAATGAATTGAAATGTATTTGGGGAGAAAGAGGGCAAGAGTTAAGTGGGCTGAGTTTCTCCCCATGGAAGAAAGTGGTTTAGGATTACCAGATTTGAAGGGATACTTTAGAGCTATACAGTTAAGGCTCATACAATAATGGAAGCAGAAGACTTCAAACCAAGGTGGAAGGAAATTATTTTGAAAGGAAAGGAGATCACAAAATAAGGAAAGAGTGGCATTTTGGATGCATATTCTTAAGGAGAACAATAACATCCATTCAGAGTATTAGAAAGTAACAGAATATATGTTGAGAACTAATTCAACATGGGAATGGAGAACAGAAATTTTACCACTAGGGATGACTGCAAGTAGAGGCATAGAAAATAGTCAAGGGGGAGCTGAATGCTATTGGAGAAAGTTAGCAAAGCATCCAATGTATTGGGAGCAAATAACAAGTCAGGAAAAATTCTAGAGTGGGATGAGGCCAAGTAGAAGTTGAACTGCAGGTTGGACACCACCTTCCCTACAAGGGATTAATAATGGAGTATATGCAAATTGAAAAAGATAGAGCAATGTTTAATGAAAGAGCAATCCTGGTTAAGTTTATGTCTGAGTCTAGAATAGAAGCTATGGCTCAAAGGGGATAATTAGTAGGGGATGTAAAATATGACGACTATAATAATCCATTAGAAAAGATTAGAAAATATGTGACAATAGGGAAGGAAAGGCAGTATGCATATAAGAATGTGGTTATTTGAATAGCTTCCAAGCACACAACAAAATCTAGAAGGGTTTTGTTATCTGCGTGGAAGTATTTGCATAGGTATTTTAATACCCCAAGTAGATGTGCGAGAATTTCTCTTCAGGTATGTTTAATGCTGTTGGCTGCAAAAATAGTAATTACTAGTAAATGGAAATCAAAACATAAAGGCAACTGTAACATAATTATTGGGTGTTGTAAAGGAGTTAAAATAATTTGGGATAGGGTCTGTAGGAAAGGGAAGAACAAACTACATAGCAATAAATGGAATGTGTGACCACAATACGTACAGGATTATGTTCAGGACGAGGAGTGATACTACTATTATTTCCCTTTCAAGGAAGGCAGCACTTGAGCAAAGGATGAAATGTTAAATTGAATAATAATTTTTGCTGTATACGTATAATGCATGAAATGAAAAATATCTTCATAATGGTTTGCTTTCTCTTTTATAATTGAATGAGTACTCATGCTTCTTAATTTCTCCAGATCTTTTGAGTTTATCATACCATGACCGGAATGGACCCCATTCCTAAGTCAAAGTCCGATTAGAGTTCGTGAAATTAGTATTGTTTCAATCTTTGATGTCAGCCAGTAGTGCTCTTCGCAGTACCCACAATGTGCCCAGTAATAACTCCTGCAATTTGTATGGAGTTACATGTATTGGTAGCATATCTAACTACGGTTGTAGATTTTTTATAAGACCCATTGCTCTTACTACTATTGGGACTGTCTGGGTATCTTTCTTCCACATTGCTGTCATTTCTGCCTGCAGATCCTAATATTTTATAACTTTGTGTCTCTCTGTATGCAAGACACTGTAGTCACTGGGTGTAGCAATTTCAATGATCAATGCTACTTTTGTCTTCTTTTCTTGGACCACTATATCTATCTTTTGAACTGTTGGTAATGGGTGATCCCATGTGATATAAACTTAATTTTCTATGATGCTTTGTGGCTCATGTTTCCAGTGTTTTTCAGTCACTTCAGTACTATAATGTTAGCACAATCCCCACTGCAACAGTCTTGCCACATTATTATGCCTTTCAGTGTACAGTCCTTCTGCCATTAGTATGTCACAACCAGCAACAATGTGTGTGACTGTTTCCAATTCGGTTTTACAAAACCTACATTTATCTGTTTCTCCCACATGTTCAATGGACTTTGTAAACCAGCGTGCATGTAGCCTACTGTCTTGGGCTGACAATATTAGCCTTTCATCTCTTGGTTTAAATTTGCCTCTCATTAACCATTCCTGCATTCGTTCCTGAATGATATGAGATTCTTCCAGTAGTTTTTTATATTTGCAACTATATTTATGCTTTTTCCACATTTCTTGCCTTCTCATCTGGTCCTTCACCTTATATTCTTTCTTTTGTTTTTTGGCACAGTAAGTTGCTGCCTGATTTTTATCTACTTCTGGTTTGATTTCCATTCCTGCTTGACGCCGATATGCTTCTGTTAAATTAAGCAGAGAAGTCATGTTAGATTTATTTTCCTCACGTTTCAAAACTTTCACTACATTTGGGTCTTGTGAGGTCAGCAGATATGTGTGGAGTTCCACAATTGCAGATCTGTACATGTAATCAATTTCAAGGAAGGCCCATCCCTCCTTCGGAATATATAATCTTGGTATACACTGATTTTTATAAATCATTTGGTGAGAATGAAGCATCCTTCTTCTTGTAATATGTAATCTATTCAACATGTTTTGGGGCCAGTCAATCACTCCAAAACTGTAAGTTAGGACAGGAAGAGCAAGTTGGCTTATAGCTTGGATTTTGTTCCTAGATGTCAACACTGTTTTTAAAATTAATTTAAGTCTTCTAAAGTGTTCTTTACTAAGTTTTATTCACATTTGTTCATGTTTTATTGTTGATCCTGTATCAATTCCCAAATATTTGTACACTCCATCTTGCTCAAGTTCTTTTATATCACATTCTTGTCCCAAACTGATGTTTTCCTGGTGCTGCAGTATTCCTGCTTTAAAGGTTGCTTTTGCACACTTATCAAGACCAAATGATATTCTTATATCATCTGAAAAAGTTTTGACAACCTGCAGCTGAGCATTCAGTTCCTCATCTGATGGCCTCTACAGTTTTAAATCTTCGACAGAGAAGATACGTCTTTACATTTTATTTTCTAGGAGCCAAATTATAGCCATGACCTAAGCTAAGTAAGCAGCTTAATGGGTTAATGGCAAGGCAGAATAGCAACTGTGACAGTTATTCTGGAATATCCCCCTTTGAATTTTTATCCCTGGGATAATATTCTGTCCTTTATCATGGCTTAATTGCAAAGTAGTCTGCCACTATTTCATGGTCACTGTAATGTAGTTGATCAGTGTAGGGTGTATCTTATACATTTTAAGCACTCTTTTATCCATGAATGTGGGATACTATCAAATGCTTTTTTTATAGTTAATCCATGCCATACCTAAATTCTTCCCCTTTTTACAGTTCTCCAGTATGACTTTATTTAACAACAAATGATCCTTTGTTCCATATGACTTTCTTTTATTGCCCTTTTGTTCTACTGCCATAATTGAGTTTTCTTCTAAATGACTATAAACTCTGTCAGCATCAATTCCTGTGTATAGTTTATATGTCGTTGGAAGGCAAGTTATTGGTCTATAATTTGTAGGATAGCTTGCAGGTTCACTCTTAAGTAGGAGCATTGTTTTGCCTGTTGTTAGCCAGGTTGGTGTCTGTTCGGGGTGCACTTATAAATAGTTCTTACTCATGGCTAAATCTTCATGCAAACATGTTCATACTTTTAACCAAAAGTTAGGTACTGCATCTAGGCCTGTGGTTTTCCAATTAGAGGCTTTTCTTAACTTTGTTTCAATCTCTCCGACTGTTATTTCATCCTATTTCATATCCTGCACCTTTAAACTTCTTATTCTTTCTTTTACTTCTATCCATTTAGCATCTTTGTTATGTTCCGCTGGATCTTCATAGATATTTCTCCAAAATGTATCCATTTCCTCTTTTTTTGGTGGACTTTCAATTCCTTTTACCTTGTTTTCCAATTCTCTATAAAACTTTTTTGGGTCATCAGTAAATTGCTTATGTTGTACTTTTCCTTTATAGTTATTTTTCCACCTGTGCAGAAATGTTTAGTTTATTTGCGATAGTGCATCATAGATCCTGGTCTGTTCTAATACTGTGCATTGCTTTTATCACATCTATCTTTCTTAGTATTTTTGTTGATCTGTTCCCTCTTCTGTAGTCTTCAAACAGTGGCACTTCTTGTCTTAATTGCTTTATAGTTTTCTCTGTTTTATACTTCCATGATGTTATTTGATTTCTCCCCTTCCTTTCCTTCGCTACCTTGTGTTCTTGTGGTAGAACTATCAGTTGAAATTTAGCAGAACAGTTATATACCCTGTTTACTTCTGTTATATCGCATGAATCTCTATGGACAGTCCTAATTACTACATTCATTTGTTTTGTCAGGCTTCTGAATTTTTGGGTTTTATTAACCTTCTGCAGTCTATTTCTCTCATTGATTTTAATATATCTATCCATGTCAATTAAACCAAGCAACTCTTCTCTTAGCTTATTTTCTTCCAAACTGAGGGCACATCCCTTATTTTCTATTTCCTGCAGGCATTCTATATTTATAGCATCTTCCTGTGGCACCTTCTCTTTAATTTCATCCTGTGCCATCTGTTGCTCTGTCATATGAGAAGTCTGGCCTATCACTCCTCAACATTCACTGCATCAGAGTTTCCACAGTTTCCTGTTTCTTTCCTTGCTGTCTAGCTTCAAGTGAACTGTGGAAGGCTCCAAAATATCTTGATATGGCACCTGACCAATTGCTTCCTGTTCCACTGGTTTCCTCTTAATTTGGATATACATTGCTCTATCCTGTTGTGCTTTCTACATTCAATTTTCTACACTGAATCCTTCACTTTGCATGTACTCCATAACCTCAGTTACTATTTATTTAACTTCTCCATTACTTATCTTTTTTTCTACTTTTCCTCTTTGTCTTCTTATTTTTTGTATTTTAAAGTTTTCCATGTCCGGATTCCTTTGCCTGTATTTCTCTTCAAATATCTTTGGTGCTACTCTTTTTGTATTGGTTAGTTTTGCTTTTTTCTTTGCATAAATATTACACCATATTAAATCTCTTTTTCTTTCCCATGTCCATATTTTTCTTCAGATGTCTCCTGAACTTCCTGTTTCTCCTTAGTTTGGGGACTCACTCCATCATGCTATGATGTAACCTGTGTTAGATCTATGCCAGATTCTTCACTTTGCAGGCACTCCATAACCTAAATTTCTATTTTTTAACTTCTACTTTACTAATCTTCTTTTCTACGATCCAACTTTGTGATATTTTTTATTGTGAAATGTTCCATATCCAGATGCCTTTGCCTGTATTTCTCTTTGAATGTCTTTGGGGCTGCCTTCTTTATATCGATTAATTTGGCTTTATCCTTTGCATAAATATTGCACCATATCAAAATTCTCTTTCTTTCCCATGTCCATATTTCATTTTTATACTTTTCAAATATCTCTAGGTTTTGTTTATATTTTTGCAGTTCCCCATATGCTTCTTTTTCCAAAGAAATCAAAGTTTCTTGATCTATATACTGTTTTTCCCAAATCTGTCGTATTAATGAACACAAATTTTCATTTGAAGCATCTGACAGTTTTTCTTGTGGAAGTATTTTTCTTTCCTCTAATTTCTCTCTTGTTTTGTACATATCGTGTCTGGAAATTCTGGGCTTTTTGTATAGCAACAATACATAATTTCTTTCTTATCCTCAATAGTCCACTCTATCATCTTTATGGCTCTTCTTTGGCCCATCAGTTTTTGTTGACTGCTACTTCCTTCTACAACAGAGGGGGCATCCTTCCCCTGGGCCTGGCCTAGCCCCATTGTAGGAATGTTTCCATATTTTGCGGATTCTACACTGTCATTTTTTTTTCTAGTCCTGGCACCAGTGTGCCTACCAGGATTGGGCAGTTTTGTCTCCTGAGTCTTGTGCACCCAGCTATCTCTATTAATTTTTGACCTACTTCTGTCCATGATATAGGCTATATAAATACTGTCTATATATCAGTGTCACATTGGTGAGATTTTGTGAAAACAGGGTCCACCTTGCGAAGGTACTCACCAAGACTTGAGGATGAATTCAATTTCAGCACTACTACTCTCCTTTGCTTGCTGACTTTTCATCTCTCCATTCGGCGGACCCCCTGTGTCATATGTGATATTAATAAAGATGTTGAAAAAATGGCTGCATTTTGTGGAGATGGTTATTATAATATCAAATGCAGCTGGCTAACAAAACAGTTGGCATAATGGTTAAGGCCTTCCCCTCCTAAACACAAGGTACAGGTTTCTCCCTATGTATCTCTGGCTTTCCTGTCATGTCCCAGAAAAAAAAAGAAAAAAAAACATACTGAGTGTTTTCACCTAAAAACTCATCCCAACAAATGAATGGAATCATTTGCAGCAGCACACACTTTGGGAATAGTTGTATAAAACAGCTGCTTCAGGCATTAACTGTGGTACACAGTATTGTAGATTGAAGAACATGGATCACAAACTGTACGTTGTGACAGGGCTAGACACTTGGCAGTGTAAAAATTGACTGTAGGTGATTTAGTCTTGCGGCTATTGCTGCCAAAAATAAGGATATATATATATATATATATATATATATATATATTTATATAGCCTTTCTTGGCCAGTCTATGCCCACCATAAAGCCCAGAATCCCAGAGAGGTAGAAAAGATGGACCAGGCTAAGAAGGAATACACACTGGTTAACAAAGAGGCTAAGAGGGTAGTCACAATAGTAAAGAACAATGCATTAGAGGCATTCTACCAGTGTTTGGAACGTGACTAAGCAGATGACACAAAGAAACTCTGTCAGTTTGCAATGCAAAGACAGAAAGATAAGATAGTCATCAGACATCATTTGTAAGGGATGCCAGACAGCCTGGTCACCAGTGTACAGGGCATCAAAGACAGATGGAAAGAGTACTTCCAGTATCTTCTGAAAGTGAAAAAAAACATGGAAGCTGTACTGGCCTATACTTGGTTTACAGTGAAAATGAAAGAAGAGCCCACCCTAGAAGATGTAAGACCAATGTTGTTTGTCTTTTCGGCTTTTCCCGGTTAGGGGTCACCACAGCGGAACTCCGGTCCGTTAATTATTGGCAGTAGATATTTATGGTGCCGAGTTGCCAGCCGATGCCCAACTTTCAGCGAAGGCACGCCCATTCATGCATGTCTTTCGAACGCCATTCGACCGCAGGGAGGACATGCAGACTCCACACAGAAGGCACTCCAGCCGAGAATCGAACAGGAGAGCCTCTTGCTGTGAGGCAACAACGCTACCACTACACCACCGCGGCTAGAAGATGTAAGACGAATAGTAAGGAAAATGAAGTCAAACAGTTTACAATGAAAGAAGTGCCCACCCAAGAAGAAGTAAGAGCATCTCATAGGTCTATTGGTGTAGCCCCAGCTAACAAGCCTTTATAAGTTTAGCTGCCCAAACCAAATGTGTCCCTTTGTTTGTTGTATATTTGGCATTTATATTAGGAGGTGGGTGTGTTACTTTGGAAATTACTATAGATTGCAATAGAGGGAGCATGTCAGTCTGGACATAATTTACTGTCTAAGGCAAGGGTGGGTCAGACTCAGGGTAAATTCACATGGATGGGGAGCCTATGCATAGGAAGTTACTAGGCCATTTGACCCTGAGGCCCTTATAAGCCTAGCCAAGAGTTTAGCCCATGTTTAGACAAGTCAGCACCCAAAGCCCCAGTAGAGACAAAGGTGGAATCCCAGGGGTGTATTTTCTGTTTTCCATCCAGTTATCCAGGTTGCACTTAAAAATTGATAATGAGGTACTCTGCTTGACATGGAGTGGGAGTCTATTCCACAGATGGGGGAGTCTCTGGGACACAAATCTGTCCCGCCAACAATTCCTGTTGATGTCACAGACCAGGTTGAGGTCACGCATGCAGGTTACTCGAGTGGAGCTTGACTTGCAGATATGCAGCAGTCCCATCAAGGTGGGGCATGAGATTGCTTTGTATTCCAGACAGATGTCACTTCTGAGGAGTCTGTATGAAACTGAGTAGAGGGATAGGGCTTTTAGCCTGTGTAGGGTAGATATTTGAGACCCTGGATTCTCCTGAGGAACCTCTATGGTCTCTCCAGCTGCGGCATGTGCTTTTGCGAGCTACATGCCAAAGAGAATGTTGTCCTCAATAATTAGCCTTATAAGGGAAGAATACAGGGATGTTATGACCTCCTTATCCCTGGATGAGATACCCTTACTTATGAAGTGGGCCATGTAGAAAGCTTTCCATACAATGGAAGCCACAGGGTGGTCAAAAGTCAGGTTGCTATCAAACTGGGTGTCCAAATCCCTCATGACTGATTACATTCTTAGGACATTGTTATTAATGGGATATTATGTTGGACGTCACTTTCCCTAAAGGGGATGATGATGCATTTTTTGGCATTCAGCTTGAGGCCTTGTTTCTGGCACCAGTCATTTGTTTGGATGAGACCTTCTTGAAGAGAACATCTACATTACTTGGGGAATTGATGGCTACATCCAGCTTGCAATCATCTGCAAATTTGATCAGCCATTGCCCACTGGTTTTGGCCGGCACCTCGGAGAAGTATAGCTCGAATAACAGAGGTCAGGTCCGAGGACCGATCCCTGGAGTACGCCACTTGTTAAGAGTCTACTGCTTTGAGGTGGCTTCCCCTGTTTTGATTAGGTGGGTTCTATTAGTGAGCCAGTTTACTACCCAAATGGATTGATGCCTATTTGAGAGAGTTTATCTATTATGCCTGAGTGGGGGAATAGTGTTGAAGGCTTTGGCCAGGTCAAGATAGGCGGTGTGTATTGTCTTCCCCTCATCCATGGCTTTGGTGACTTTCTCAAAGAAATCAACCAGATTTAAAAGACATGACCTCCCCTTGACAAAGCCAAACTGTGTGGGGTCAAGTGTTTGGAGGTTGCCAATGTCCTTGTCAGTGAGGTCCATGATAATCTGTTCCATGGCCTTGCAGATCAGGCTAGTTAAGCTGATGGATCTATAATTTTCTGGATCGGTGGATGCTCCACCTTTGTGTAAAGCGATGACAGTGGCTGTCCTCCACTTGGCTGGGAAAAAGCTGTTACTCAGGCTTTGGTTGAATAGGGTGCCTAATGATGCTGCAAATTCATGCCTCAGTTCATGTAGGATGCAGCCTGGGATGTTATCGGGTCCCAGGAGGCTGTATTTTTTTGCCTTTGAGAGCGCAGTGATGACCTATTCCCTAGAGATAAGGGGTGTGGGGCAGGTACTGGAGATGTCCTGATTTACTAATGGGGGGACAGAGGGGTGACATTTTCACTGAATCTGTCAGCCAGTAGGTTCGCTATATCTACAGCATTTGTGTATGTGGTGTCCTTGACCACAAGTTCTGCACGGTCATATGTGAAGAAGTCCTTACGATTGTCTCTAGTAGATGTGGCCAATTTGGTCTCAAAGTTGCTTTTAAAGGATTTTACTAGTGCTCTTATTTGCTTGTTCAGGCTAAGGAGAAATTGCTTCCAATTGGGCACCTACTTCTTCTTGGTCCTGGACAACAATTTTTTCATTTTGTTATATAGTTTATTTATTGCAGATGTCCATCAGCCAGGTTTACTTTTCTTTGTGGAGGATGATTTTGTCATGTCAGGTATTCCTGATTCCATTCATCTATATAAATGCTCGTATAGTACTTTGGTGTAGATTTGGACATTGGTGCCAGTTCCTACAGAGGGGGAGGGGACTGTGAAGCTGTTTATACCATCTCTCAGGAGGTTGTAATCAGGATGGGGGTCCTCTGAGATGTCCTATTTATGTTGCAAGCAAAATTTAAATCCTTATTTCTAGTAGTTCTGATGCTGTTCATTTTGTGGATGTGCAAAATGTCCATCAGATCTGGTTCCAAGGATGTCATGTATACAGGCAGAGATTGCCTTTCAGCAGTATAGAGATAGAGCTTTAAGGCAATCCTCACAGAGCAATGTGCTTATACCTTGGATTATTTTGGTAAGGAAACTTTGTGGATCTTCCAGTTGTTGCATATGTCTGGCCAGGTACATGCCAAATGGGGGCATTATACTCAATGATGGGTCTGATGAGGGCCAAATAAAGTACCATTATGAATTTCCTGGACCTGGATTCCATGCCCTTACTTATAAGTTGAGTGAGAGAGAATGATTTTCTTATTACCTTAGCTATTTGCTCAAAGGCCAGGTTACTGTCTACATATGTTCCCAAATTCCTGACTATCTGGTCAACTCTTAGGGGTGTTTTATTCACGATGTAATTTCCCTGAGAAGCTGACTTCCTAAAAGGTACTATTATGCATTTCCTGGCAGTCAGTTTTAAGCCATGACTTTGGCACCAGTCATTTGTCTGTGTTAAACGTGTTTGCAAGATCTTGGTGTCATAAGGGGAATCTATGATTGCTCCTAGTTTGCAGTCATCTGTGAACTTGGTCAGCCAAAGCCTTTGACAATGGCCTTGACTTCCCAGAAGTAGATGCCAAAGTGGAGTGGACCCAACACAGAGACCTGAGGGACCCCACTGGTGTCTGCTCTTTTTGTAGAGGTGACCTCACCAGTCCTAACTGTGATCCAGCCGACAATCCAATATGTTATGAAGGGTTTTATGCCTAATTTGATGAATTTGTTAACAATGATAATGCCTGAGTGAGGTATTATATCAAATGCCATAGCCAGGTCGAGAGAAGCTGTATGCACCATTTCCCCTCATCTATTGCATTGATGACCTTCTCAAAGAAGTCCTCCAGGTTTAATAGGCATAAGCTTCCTTTGGGAAGGCGAAACTGGGTTGATTTCTATGTCTAAAGGTTGCCCATGTCTTTGATCATTTCTGTCATAAGTCATTCCATAGCATTGAATTTAAAACTAGACATTGGGCCTGGGTCTGTGGTTTTCGGAGTCTGTTGATGGTCCAACCTTGTTAAGAAGGATGACAGTTGCTGTCCTCCAGTCTCCTGGGACAAATCCTGTTTTAAGTCTATATCTGTAGTTAAATAGAGACTCTAGTGGCCCTGAAGGTCATGTTTCAGGCTATTTAAGAGCAAACTGAAGATATTGTCGGGACCCACTGAGACTGTGTTTTTGGCCTTAGTGAGCACTGACAGAACCTGCTCCTTGCTAATAGTAGGGCAGTTATGCTTGTAGGTATTTCTTGGGTGGTGAGTGAGGGGTAATGCTTGAGATGAATTTGTCAGCCAGAAGCTTCACTATATCACTCTGCTGAGTGAAACTGGTAGCACTTACTACCATTTCAGCACACCACTGTGTGTGTTGCCTTTGATGTGTTGTACACAGCTGTAGAAAGCCTTGTGGTTGTCTTTTGCCTGGGAGGCTATCTTGACCTTGAAATTAACTTTGTTAGACTTAATTATTCCTCTTAGTTTCCTGTTTAGTTTGATTAAAAAAAGTTTTTATCTTTATGGAAAATAAAGAAAGTAATAAAAAAAATGAAGTCAGGGAAAGCAGCAGGCTTAGATGGTGTCATGGCACATATGATCAAGATGCTGGATGAGTTAGGGGAGAAACTGGCTACTGAGAACACTCATAACAGTATGGAGAGAACGGTGTATCCTAGCTGACTGGATCCTAGTGTCAGTTTACAGGAACAAAGAGGACATTCACAGCTGTGGGCCTGTTATCCTGTATGCAGTTGCTGGAGAATGATAAATACGTAGAGTGGTAGAAAGTAAAACAGGACATGAGCAGCTCAGATTCAGATCAGGATGCAGCTGACCTGATGTCTGCAGTGAGAGAGAGAGGGAGAGACTCAGTGGAGAAGAAGCTAGAGGTAGGGAAAGAGTCAAACAGGGCATTCCTAGACTTGAAGAAATCATATGATAGGGTTACAACAAACCTTATTTGAGCAGCCCTCTGATGCTTTGAAGTCCCAGAAGCATTAGTAGAATTTAGTCCAAGATCTGTACAAGGACCCAATTACAGAAGTACAAAGAGTGTTCAGATTCACAGTGAGCTTCCCAGTTGGAGTAGGGGTGTGTATCAGGGTTTGACTTTGAGATAACTGCTGTTCGTACAGGTGATGGACTACATTAGCAAATAGGTGAGAAGGGACAGATCAGCAAATCTGCTGTATGCAGATGATATATTGTTACAATCAGACTGACCAGGAGCTTCAGCAATGTTAGTGGAATGAAATGCAAAACTGAAGGCACATGGGGTTAAACTGAATACAGACAAAACAGTTGTTATAGCAGCAAATGGGGGCATCAGAATAAGCTGAAAACTGAGACAGAAGGGAACTAGTGGAATAGGTTAACAGCTTTAAATATCTGAGAGGGCTAGTAGAGGAGAAGGGAAGTCTGAATGAAGTGGTCAAAGCTAGAATCTGAGGTGCCGCAGCCAGCTGGCACAGTGTGTCAGGAGTAATCCGTGACAAATCAATGCCAAAGGAGCTGAAAAGTAAGATGCACAGAAGATGTGTGCGACAAATACTTCTATATGGTGTAGAAACCTGGCAGTAGAGTTGAGGATGTGATGGAGATGAGGTGCCTGAGCTGAGTGATAGAATGCATACTGTAGGGTAGATGAAGAAATTGTAACATCAGAGCGGAAGCCAAAGTATCTCCAATTCCAGATATGGTCAAAGGGAACGGACCACAGTGGTTCAGGCACATGTGCAGAAAAGTTGATTTGTTAAAGAGAATTTGGAAGCGACAGGAAGAAGGCCATAGGAAACAAGGATGTCTAGCAAAAAGATGTATGGTGACAGGCATGACTGTTAGAGAAGGTAGTTCTCCCATACCTGCGACAGTCAGGCATAACTATCAACGAAGATAGGAGTGTGGCAGTGAATCGAAAGGTGTTAACAATTCACATGACACTTACCCCATGCAGAAAAATGGGGAAAAGGAGTTGATGATTGTTATAATGGTTTGATATTTTAATAAGTAGATCATTGACTTGATTTTAGTTATAGCTCTGAAACAGAAACATGGGCAGTTTAGAAGGGTGCATAGAACTACTTCTTTGGAAAGAGGATAGGATGACAGAAATGAGTGTTATAGTGGATTACAAATGTTATATCTCTGAAATTACATGAGTTAAAGATTTAGCTTATTAGTGTGGTGAAATATTTTCAGGTTGGCTTGTTTTTACATTTTTTAGAATTCTTTTGGCTGGCTGATATAAGATTGTTGCATATTTATGCAATATTTTGACTCAAGTTGATTGTTAATTCAGGTAGATTTCCTTCAAACCTTGTAGAAGTTTTATTTGTTGTTATCAGTGGGGTTGGTTTTCCACTCTTTCCAAGTCCAGTCTAGATTTCATTAGCTGAGCTAGATAAGCTGATAACCATGGTAATTTATGAGATTGTTAACCTAGTTATATGGAAGAGTTTCTTTTGAACAGTAGTTAGGTCATTAAGGAAGAATGTGAATGCCAAGTCAGGGCAAATAATGATATTTAGAGGGGTTTGATCTGTTTTGTTAAGTTCAGCATTGAAAGCATATTCATGACTTTCAGAAATTGTTTTTTGATGTTATATGTTTAGGTTGGTGCTTGTTTGTTTTTAGGGAGCAGGAGAAAAATATTTAGTTATGGCCATTCAGTGAGTTATGGAGTAATTGTAGATTATGGCCTTTTTTTTTTTTAGAAAATCTGTTAGGAGTATGTCAACCACTGTGTGTCAGTTAGAGGCTTGATTTAGCCTAGTGCCTCTATTAACCGGTTTTGTCAGATTCTTCAAGTAAGTCTTGAAAGTCTAGGTTTTGGGGGGATGCAGGTAGTCAAGACCGATTTCTCCTAATAGTATTACTATATTATGTCTGGTTAAAGTATTTTACTGAGGATGCATATCAAGGTATATTAGAGGGGATGGAATGTATATTGTAACAGTGAAAGTTTTTGCACACTTGTATATGATTATTTGTTGTAGGGGCCAGTTGAGGCCTGTGTCAGTGGTGGAATTACTTTTGTTTAGTAAGAGCTGTGTCAGTGTTGATATTATTTTTTCCAAGGCTAAGAACTCTGTCTCTATGCTTTGGTCCAAGGTAGTTATCATAGATGACTGCATAGTTCTGGGAACTATAAGGAGGTATCCAAGAGACATCTTTTAACCAGGATTCAGTTACAGCAAGAATATAGGGGTTATTTAGGTAAAGCCAGAGTCCTAATTGATGAAAGAACATTTCAGATGGAGAGTGTTAGAAATGTCAGATACCACAAGATGATATTTAAAGCTTTTAGACAGACTAGTCAAAACCCACAGTGATTCTTCCAGTGTTTGATGTATTCGGGGATATGTACTGGTGGTTTCAGTAGTAATAGATCCCAACTATCAGCTCCAGAGAAATCCATTTGGTTCTACAGGTTCCAGAAGGCCTACAAGTACAGATTCCCATAGAAGAATCAGAACACAGACCCTGTGGTTATTTCCTAAGATGCAGCAAAGGATGGCAAGCACGTCTCAGGCCACATTACTCTACCTAATGACAGGAATAGTACAGCTCTAGACAGTTTTAAAAGAAGGTCTATACACTGGCCTTCTTGACCTTCAGGGCTGTAAACTTTCAGATGCACATGGCCAAATACTAAGCTGAAGTCCTTAAGCAGGTAAATGACATGAGTGAGAGAGTTCAGGATGAAACTCTTAAAAGGCAAAGTTGTTAGACTTTCCTCAGTGAATTAGAAAGGGGTGAAGTGCATTATAAAGTATGGCTGTGATATGATTGATGTGTATTGGTTATTAGATAATATTCTTGGCTGATGATCTGGCCATTAGCAAAAGGTGTAAAAGCAGAAGTTATTGCATGAGGGAAATCTTATATGGGAAACCAATACAAGAGATCTTCAAGAAAGACAAAGTGATGGAAAGAGTAAAGCCCCCTTTTTGTCCTTTGATATAGTAATATATAGAAACTATCAAAGTCTAAGCCTTTCTACAAGCTTCTAACCAAAGGTCACCAAACCCAGACTAGCCATTTGAAAAACAAAAATGGTGAGAGAGAAGGTCAAGGTAGATAGAACTGCAGGCAACAGCCCAGTCAATCCTTCTGACCAGTCATGGCTTGAACAAAACCTTCCCTGCCATCGCCTTTCCACAGCGTGCTACTCACATTGGCCTCTCACCTGGAGTACAGACTAGGCTAATTCTGAGTCAATTGGGCAGCTGGGTAATAAATGTCAATCTGCATGGATACAACATAAAATACCCCATCCCATCCTTTTGGGGAATGCCTTCTATTCTAGAGGACTAGCTGGAACTTACTGTCTCCTCCATGAAAACCCGTTAACTCAAGGAGCCATAAAAGCAGTCCCTCAAGGAGGTTACATTTCTACTCCTGATTGTTTCTGGCATCCAAAGAGGATGTACCTGTGATATTTATTTTAGAGCTCTCAAATCTTAATCTATTTTGAAGGTTCCAAAATTCAGAATGTTTACCTTGCAGTCCTTTCTGCCCCTTCTGTTGCTCATGCCCTTTAACCACTTCCTGATTTGCAATAACCACTGAAAGTCTCAGGTTTCAGGAAGAGGGAGTAGCATTTGCAGTTAATATCCTTAAACTCTGGACTCTCTTCTATGCCCAAAACATTCACCAAGTGCCTGCATTTGCTACAGCTTTCCTTAGTACAAGGGGGGGGGGGTATTTACCCTTATCTGAACAATTGCTTCCTTCAGGTCCTTATGGAGTAAGAACTTTGACAGACATTGCAGAGCACTAGAGGCTGCTTCCCAGACTAGTGTTCTCCACAAATTGAGGATGACCCCAGATATAACCCCCTTTTTTGGGAGGCCATTCTTAACACAAAGAAAGCAACATATATTTGGCACAAGCCATGTTTTTGGAGTTTCTTTTGCCAGTAGGCTAGCTGGTGTTTGGTGTTGTTAAGTTACCCTTAGGCTACACATGAGGAATAATATTCAATGGTTCCCAAAGGTGCCCGAGAATCAGCACATGCAGCGACGGGATAAGGTTTTGTTGGTGCTATCTAGTATCCTGTGTTCACATGGTGGTGGAGCAGGTATGCAGAAACCAGGGTCTCCCCTTTACGCCTCTTTTTTTTTTTAATTAAACACCTTTATTGAATTATCAGGGCAAACTTACATTTATATAAAAGTAATCAAACAGTACTGACAAGTTCACATTTGCAAACATTATACATCACATATATTGTTCTATACAATGTAATCAAACCAACATTACATAAATTATTCAATGGCTGCCTTGTCTCTTAAACCTCATTCCTCATCCAAAACATTTTTTGCATGTTTTTCACGCAATTTTCATTTTCCCTACATAATTTACTCCTTTTCATTTGTAAAGATCCCACTTCCTGTTCTTTTACTGCTGTTATAATATTCACTACTTAAAGTATGGCTGGTTTAGACTTTGATTTAAATTTTCTAGTAATTGATTTTTGGTAGCCACCAGAATTAAATTTAACAAGACTTTACTATGTCTAAGCAATTTCAGATCCTGTATTCAAAATAAATACATTTCCTAAATTACACCCATTTGCTTACACAGTAGGGAATTTTTAGGCTGCCAAATCATTACACCTCAAAATCATAAGCTCCCAGGCACCCCTTTCTTTCCCATTACACCTCCAACATTTGCATCTACCTGAGCAAAGATTCTTTGGAGTCTACTTGGGATACAACAGTACCTATGCAAACACTTTGAAGCAAAAAAATCCTCTAGACTTTGTTGTATATTTAGCAGTCATACACATGTCCTCCCATTGTTTCTTTGAGAATTGCTTATCTAATCTCAATTCCCAATCTTTAATGACCTCATCTGATTGATTCATATAGTTATCATGGAATATTTTATATGCTTTACTAATTATCCCTTTTTTAAAAAGCAGTTTACATTCTAGGTTCAACTAAAAACTCAACAGTGCAGGTCTCTCACTTAGGATTCTTCTATCCCTTTCTCTTTGCCTATACTCTGATATCAATCCCTGATAGAGAAGGCCGTCTCTAGCCTGCAGTCCAGATGTCTTCTTGGCCTCTTCCCATTATATTACCTTTCCCTCTCTAATTGTTTTCAATATCTTGGTTCTTTTTGCCAGCTTTCTCCAGTAAGTTCCAGCCCCCTCTTGCCTATTCTCTGTTCGCCTAATTGCAATCATCCTTATAAGAATAATCTTCTTCTTCCATTCTTGTTTTGGCTTAATTCTTTGTTCTCTTAATTTGGCTTCATTCTCTCCTGCTACTTTATGAATATAGTATTCTGTATGACTGTCATCATTGTTCTTAAGGATCTGCATCCAAAATCCCACATATTCCTTATTTCTTGAATTTCTCCCTGCTTCATAATCACCATAACTTTTCCACTTTGAATTGTAGTTTTCTGCTTGTGTTGTGTATAAAAGCCTTAACTGTGTAGCTCTAAAATACCCCTTCAAATCAGGTAATCCTCAACCTCCCTGTTTTACTGGATGGATCACTTTATCTCACTGGACTCTTGCCTTCTTCCCCTCCCAGATAAAATCCTTCATCTCTTTATTAATTACCATCCACAACTTCTCCCCTAGTTGATAAAAATATGCCTGACCTGTGTATAAAACTAAAAGGAATTAAAACAGTTTGGCTGCTTGTACCTTGCTATTTAAATACATAGGCAAGAACTTCCAGTTTCTCAGTTTTTGTATTATCTTTAGTTTAGACTTTTCACACATATCCTTAGCTGCCATTACAATGTCCTTTTTAACCGATACTCCTACATACTTCATTTAATCATGTTCCCATAAATATGGGTATTGCTGAATCAGTTCATGTGTGGGTACATACTTTGCAGTCATACATTCCCCTTCATTGATAATGTATCTCCCTACTGTAATCTGTG
Organism: Protopterus annectens; assembly: GCF_019279795.1. Taxonomy (NCBI): domain Eukaryota; kingdom Metazoa; phylum Chordata; order Ceratodontiformes; family Protopteridae; genus Protopterus; species Protopterus annectens. The sequence goes on from NC_056728.1 coordinate 1,158,751,072, forward strand.
TACAAACTGGCTACTAATAAGCAAGTCAATGTGAAGACAGACTCCCAACCTTCATGAAGACAGACTCCCAACCTTCATAAACTTTGCTGTCTCATCTCTCCTTCACTTTACAGGTAGAGTTTGTATTACTACTCTCTCCCTCTGAGGCCTTCACTCATAGTTTTCCACTGCTTGCCTCTCTGGTTTGGCTAGCTTCTTTGCATTGCACCCCCTCCCCCAATACTAAGGCTATATTAGATTCCTGCTGTTTATGGAGCCATCTTTAAATTATTAGTCTCACATCAGGACACAAGTGCTCATCAGCAGTTGAATTCTGCTCACTGGTAAGCCATCAGATACTTACCTGGTGATCCACATCTTAGAGAAGTTTAGGCCGTGCTCCATTTGCACCCCACCCGCCCCCACTACATCTAGATTTATTCTAGCCACTAACCCCTCCCAATAACCAGAAACCAATATCCAAGTAAGACACCAAAGGACACACCACGAGAAGTGAGAATAAAACCGTCTTTTATTCCATACAAAACAAGAAAAAGATAAGATAAGATAAGATAATGGAGAACGGTGGTATTATAATACGAATAACCAGAAAGCAGTAAGAACATTACTAGTAACCTATCTCCTCTGCCGGCCACAGTACTCCACCCACTTCCAATCTAAATGCTTACCTGACACAATCATGCTACTACCTAATGCACTTATACTCCTTACCTGCACTCTTCTTGCACACCTTACATCCTACCAGAACTCCATAATAGACATACCCCACCACTATCACTGCACCCTTACTCTCACTTCTATCCATCTCCCACCTACTAATTACACTTGTCATACCATCAAAGTCTCCATCCCAATACACCCACTGTGCTACCAATCACCTGTTATATTTAAACAAAAAATATCCCTAAAATATGACAGGTTAATTACCAGATTTATAAAGCTTATGCTTACTGCCCTATCTAAATTAGCCCTCAGTGGTGATATCCACCCTAACCCTGGTCCTACCATTAACAGCTCCTCACCTAAAAATCTGCCTAATAGCTGCTCCTTCTTGCAACTAGCATCCAACAGAAAGCCATCTGACCTCCTGTCCATGTGTCTAAATATCAGAAGTATAACTAGTAAAACCCATGACCTAAACACCAACATAGCTTTATACTCTCCTGATATTCTCATCCTGACTGAAACCTGGCTCAAACCTCACATCAGAAGTGAGAAAATACTCCCAACAGGTTATAACATTATTCTAGTAGATAGACTATCTAAGAAAGGGGGTAGTGTGGCTCTAATGTTTAAACACCACCTCAACATCCAGATCCTAAACACAGCTTCCCCCTACATTGGAAATAAAGAAATCCTATATGCCAACCTCAAACTAAACCCAAATAAAACAATCAACATCATAGGATGCTACTTCCCACCTGGCCAAAACATCCCACTCCTGGAAAACCTCCTGAACTGGGCTAACCATTCCCTACTCCAGGAAACCATAATCCTAGGTGATTTTAATATCAACTGGCTATCTTGTAGTAACAATTACCCAGCCCACCACCTAAACCTTCATGGTTTCTTCCAACTAATGCAATCACCTACCCAGATAAATAAAAACTCTAACAAACATACAACTCTTGACTGGATATTAGTCAATAAAGACCCTCACTCATACTTAACTGGCTTTATACCAGACAGCCTCAGTGACCACATTCCAACATTCCTTCTGAGACACTACTTAAATTGTGCTAAACCCATCGTCTATAGGCAAATCCAAAACAGGGTAAACTTTAACCCTCTCTACTTTATCTCATCCCTTCAAAAATGTGATTGGGTACCACTAAAGTACCTCAGTCTGGATGAAGCTGTCCACTTCTTCTATAGCATATTCTTAAACATCTTAAACACACATGCCCCCATAAGAAATGCCAGAGTCAAACACAGTACTCCCCTTGGCTACAAAATAGCACCAGGGCACTAATGAAAATCAGAGATAAGGCCTGGGAGCACTGGCACTTAACAAAAAAAATTCCTCTTGACAGTCATTCCTAGAGTTGCGCAACAAGGTCAAAAAACAAATAAAAGAAGATAAAATACAATATTACCAGCCTGTCTTGAACTCCTCCCATCACAACCCTAAGGAGTTCTGGTCCATGGTAAACTCTATTCTCCACCCAGGTAAAGTAGGCACCCCCCAACTCCCTCTTCCTCCAGCAGTATTGCTGACTCATTCAATAAACGCTTTACTGAAACCATTCTGTCTTTGACTAAACAACACAACCATCTACCCACCCTCCCTTTATCAAAGCCAAATAGTCTGCCCGCAGTCCTTTCTTTTCCATCAGTACCTACCTCCTATATAAAAAAAAACTTCTATTGAAACTTAAGCCTAAATAACTTGCAGCTGACAATCTCCCCTCCAAATACCTAAAAAAGCAGCAGAAGCCTTAGCTTATCCAGTCTCTATCTTAATTAATTAGTCCTTATCAGAAAGCTATGTCCTCACACTGTGGAAAATATCCCACATCATTCCCCTCCATAAAGGTGGCTCCTCCACTGAACTTTCCAATTACCACCCCATAGCCATCCTTTCTCCACTTTTCAAGATACTTGAGAAATGCATCCATTCTCAAGTCTTAGACTACCTCTTAGCTAATAACCTCCTCTCCAGCACCCAGCATGGCTTCAGGCCATACCACAGCACTACTACTACGACTTGCTGTCATTCACTAAAGCTATCCTTCATCATAAAAATAATGGCATGTTCTCCTCTGCTATATTTCTGGATCTATCCAAAGCTTTTGACATGGTCTCACACAAACTACTAATCTCTGTTCTCACTAACCTATCCTTTTCCCAATCAGCTACTGATTGGTTTCACAGCTATCTAACTGACCACCAACAATCAGTTGTCTGGCATAATGACATATCTCCTCAACTTCCTGTAACACTCTGTGTTCCCTAAGGCTCCATCCTTGGTCCCCTACTACTCTCACACTTCACCAATGATCGATTCACAGCCACAAAGCATGCATGTCTTATACAGTATGCAGATGACTCCACCCTCATCTGCTCAGCCCCAACTATACCTGAACTTCACTAGATCAGAGGAAGACTTTTCATCTGTAGAAAGCTGGCTATCTGATGCCCAGTTATTACTCAACCCAAGCAAGACTAAACTCCTTGTCTTCCAACCCACTAAATCTAGCTCAGTTATCCTCGGTGTTAATATTCTAGCCAAACACAATACCGTCATTTCCCCAACAGAACACACCAAACTACTTGGTGTTGAGATTGATAATCTCAGATTTGACACACATTTCTCTTACCATAAAATGGTTCACAAAAAACTAGGTGCATTGTACACAAACAAACAATTCCTCACCAAGACAGCCAGAATTTCTGCTGCCAGTTCCCACCTAATCTCCACTTTACTCTACACCTCTCCTATATTTACCTACCTTAGACAAACAGACCTAAACAAGCTCAATGCTTGCTGCAATAAAATTGCTAAGTTTGTCACTGGTGCATCTTATCGCAGCCACCACTGTATCTCACTTAGAGAACTTGACTGGCTTGAACTCCCACAACTTCTTCACCTGAATCAACTCTCTCTTGCCCACAAGTTAGTAAACCATCCTGTTAAAGTCCCATCCCTTCAAAACCTTCTCCAGCCCTACTGCACCACTAGACCTCTATGCTCCAGCAGCAAAAATGTACTTCTAAACCTAAAAACTCAGCAGGAGAAGCACTATTCTCCTGCATCATATTCAGATTATGAAACAATATCCCCTCCTCTATAACCACACTACCGTCTTGCAATCACTTCAACACTGCACTAAAAACTCACTTAAAAAGTCTCTGGTTATGCCCATGCACCAATCCCGACTAGTAACCCTCCTTTTTACCTCCCCTTCCTCTTGTCTCCCCTGCCTCACACCGTCTGATCATTGCATTCCTTCCTCTGCAGGCACTGGCTCACCCTGTACCCTCCCCTTCCCTCACTCAATCTCTCAGACCTGTTATAACATGCTTAACTTCCTCACTTCATCTCAACTCCAAGTACATATCCAACTGACGTACACCTAGCTTCCTCTCACTACCACTTATACTACTCACTCAGTCTCCTCTCTTACTCCTCTGTCTTCCCCATCCATCCCATTAGCCCTTCCACATTGTTCCACCTTCATGTGGAGCGTCTGCTTTATATCTGTTTGAGTTTAGTGCAATATTTGTATATAAGATTTAGGTATATGAGTTTAGAACTGTATACTTTTGAGCTTTGTACTTTCTGTATATACATCCTACCTTTATTCCTAGCCTCTAGCTAGATATTAGTATATCTGTTCATTACTACGTTTCATATTGTATGTATAGCTAATGTTTGATGCAGTATGTATTATTTGCTATTGTATGTATATTCAATTGTTCTTCATGTACTCTGCTGCTCATTTATTGTTCTGTAGAGCTTTTCTCCCCGGGCCTCTGCTGAAAAAGGACCTGTGTCCAGTTGCAATTTCTTGCTAAATAAATAAATACATAAATAAATAAACACATACATTCCACCCAGCAATACAATAAGCCTCAACTCTTACTCTACTCCACAAATACTACCCCAATCCCTCCAGTGGCACAGGCTAAGCTATTGGGAATAACCATAGACTCCCACCTAAAATTTGATAGTCATCTCAACTTAACTATTAAAAAAATACATGCCAAACTGGGATCACTCTACCGTATCAAACCATTTCTTACCAACAACACAAGATCAGCCATTGCTCGCTCCCAACATCTATCCACCCTACTCTATGCATCTCCCATTCTGACTAATCTTAGCAAAACTGAACTAAGCAAAATGGAAGCCTGCTATAACAGAATTGCCCGCTTTGCTGCAAATTGCTCATATAGAACTTATCACTTTACTGCTTTGAGACAGCTCCACTGGCTTGAACTGCCCAACCTCCTAACTTACAATCAGCTCTGCCTCTGTCATTCTATCTATTACCTCCCCAATAAGTTTCCTGCCCTCAAAAACCTAGTACAACATCACTCAGCCAAAAGGCCTCTTAGTTCATCAAGCAAACCACTGCTAGAAGTCACCAACAGCTACAATAGCTTTGGAGATGCGCTATATAGTAGTTCACTGGCTAAAAAATAGAACTCTGTCCCCACTAGCATTCAAAACACATCATCCAAAGCCTCCTTTAAAGACCTCATCAGGCAACATCTCAAGCAAAGTTGGCAGTGCCATGATTGCTCCCCAGGCTTGTGAAAGTGGATAAGTATACATACTACAGTACTTGATAATAGTTCTCAGTCTTACTCACAAACACTGGCTAATCTACAATGTATGCACTGTACCTGTGTACTATGTATGTATTCTACCTATGTTCCAAATTTCAGCTGTACACCACAAATCTATCAATTATCTTTATTTTTAAATTAATATTTTTTTGTTTGTTCTCCCCACTGTAACTGTTAATGTGCCGCATACCACTGTAAAAACATGTCTTTTGTAATCTGTGTGTATACTGATCACGTCTAACTAAATGTATCTGTAATTTTTCTTTGTGGAGCTTTTCTCCCCAGGCCTCTGCTGAAAAAGGGACTTTTCGGCTCAGTCAGACACCCCCGGTTAACAAATGTAAAATAAAAATAAATAAATAAATAAATTAAAGAAAACACAAAAAATTGCACAGCTAAATCAACATCCATATGAAACAGTTTAAAAACTGATGCATTGTAACTGATCACCATGTCTTAAAGCAAATAACTACAAGTCAAATGCTCTAAGTTTAAGGACACCACTGATCGAGATGTTTTCATTAAGACCAGGAGGGTCTTGGGAATTCAGACGCAACTGCCACAAGAGTTCCTTTAATTCCAAAACAGTCTCAATTGGCTAACATAGGGATTCATAAAAACTGTTTCTAAAACAGTGGTTGAACAAAGCAGTCAGGTGATTGCAAGCTCTGGACATTTTTTGCAAAATAAGCAGTGTTTTTCGACTGTGCTGCAGCATCAACATTTTTCTTCTGTTTTCTTAGACCTAATGGTTTGTGTACAATGTTAATGCATCATTATGTTAATCATTTGATGTAAAGACATGTCTGTGGGCAGACTTTATGGTTGTTGACTTGCTTTTGTATTTGTGCTTTAGTTATTTATTTATTTTTTATTTTTTTAAAACCTTTATTGAATTATTACTTGCTGATATAGACAAATTTACATTTATACAAAAGTAATCAAACTATATTAAATTAACATTAACAAACATTATACTTCACATGTATTGCTGTATATCATATAACCTAAGAAACCTTACATAAATTACACAATTCCTGCCTTTTTTTTAAACAAGAAACATCTTTATTAAACCATCACTTATAAGCAATCATAGATTTATGTAAATGAAAACAAACCACTCCGACACAGTCCTAGTTGCAAGCATTTTACATCACAAACCATACTGACACATTCCCAGTTGCAAACATTATATGCCACTTAAAATCTACCCAATCTTTTTCAGTCAAACATTACATAGTTCATTTAAGTTCTGCCTCCTTTTAAACTTCATTCTTCCCTGGTATGTATTGTTCCCACAGTTCATATTTTTCGTATGTAGTTTGCTCCTTCCCTTTTCTAAAGATCTCAATTCCAGCTGTTTTATCTCTGTTACTATATTCACTACTTCTAATATACTTGGTTTAGATTTTTATTACCATTTTCTAGTAATTGCTTTTTTTTTGGCAGCCACCATAATTAAACACGACAAGACCTTACCATGTCTAGGCAATGTATCACAGCTCAGAAAAATCTTTTCCCTCATCACACCAATCTTCCCATCCAGCATCTCCAACAGTGCATCCTGCAGGGAATCCTTAAAGTCCGCCAACCTAACGCACTCCTAGAAAATATGTTCCCAAGTACCTCTTCCTGTCACCCCTCCAACATTTGCTTTCTACCTGAGGAAAAATTCTCTGGAGTCTATCTGGGGTATAAAAATATGCATATAAACATTTCCAAGCAAAAATCCTAAATATTCTAGATTTTGTTACATATTTGGGAGACATGCATATATACTGCCATTCTTTCTTTGTAAATTGCTTATCCAATCTCGCTTCCCAATCCGTTCTAACCTCTCTGATTGATTGTTACAGTTATCATGCAATATTTTATATGCTCTACTAATTTTTCCTTTTTCAGTGTCAGCTTCTGTTCACATTCTGTTAAATTCACAGTTCTTGAATAACTTATGGTAGATGAGAGAGGAGGTCCTATGGATTATTTACTTGAGTATAAAGAACTGTTATGGCAATTGAGGGTTAATGCCAACATTAACTCAGGATTTAATGACATGGTCTCAGTAACCAGTTTTTTTGAAATTAAAAGCTAATTTTTTTATATAGTTAGCTAATTTTTATTATTTTATTACCTTCATAATTTAAGTTAACTAAGTCTGAAGCATTCACTATAATTAGATATTATATGTAGTTTAACATTGTTTTTAACTTTGTATGTATAAAGGGTGAAAAAAGGGAGTCTGTATCTTTAAATGTATATGATGCTTAACACACATTTGTTAATTATGTCATTGTAAAGAGTATTTAAGGAGTTGAGAGGTGATGCTCTGTTTTTTCTGAAGAAGTCAACTGCAATTTGTGACAAAAGCGCTAAGCATTAAATTTTATTTTTTGTTCCTGTGGTGTCAGCTCGCTTTGTGGTTTCTCAGTTTTGTTTAATTTTGGTTGGTTTATTAGCTTCTGTTCTGCTAAAATCTCTACTGGTACTGGTCTTTCGTTTAGGACCCCCCCTATTTCTTTCTCTTTGCCTATACTCTGATAAAGTCTTTTGGCTTTTCCCTGTTAGGGGTCGCCACAGCGGAACTCCAGTCCGCTAATGCTTGGCAGTGGATTTTTACTGTGCTGAGTTGCCAGCCCAACACCCAGCCTTCAAAGAAGGCACACCCATTCACACACACACCTACCTGCATGTCTTTAAACATCACACAAATGCGGGGAGGACATGCAGCCTCCACACAGAAGGCGCTCCAGCTGAGAATTGAATCAGAAAACCTCTTGCTGTGAGGCAACAATGCTAACAGCTTCACCACCACTGCATTCTTTGCCTATACTCTGATATCAAACCTTAATAATGAAGGCAATCGCTAATCTGTAGTCCAAATAAATTCTTGACCTCCTCCCATTCTGTTACCTTTCCCTCTCTAGTTATTTGTGCCCAATACCTTGGTTCCTTTGCCAGTTTTCTCTAATAAATTTCAGCCTCCTTTTGTTTGTATCCCTAATTGCAGTCATCTCTATCGGTAGAATCTCCTTTCTCCATTCCTGTGTTGGCTTAGTTCTTAGAATACTTTCTGCTACTTTATGGATATAATATTCTGTATGATTATTGTTATGTTCCTGTGAAATGTAAATTAAGTCTAGCCTAGCCCAGTTTTTATATTTGGGGGAATAATTTGTAAATTCACTCTGAACTCCTATTACTGAATTCACATCTTCCATGCCAAATAGTTTCATAAATGTCTTCAAAAATCTACCTCCTTTATTATACCTTCCCTTATGGGCCCCCCAGACACATCCTCACTGTTGCAAATCATATTCCAGTCCCCACCTGTAAGTAATATTCCTTGTTGAAAACTGATTATTTCTCCCTGAATTGTCTTAAGTAAGCTCCATTATAGCAGTTTTAGGTGGAATATAAATACACGCCAGTGTAATCCTCCTCCCTTGCCAGTAGCCCATTAGCACTACAGATCTGCCATTATTATCTTTTTTATTCTCTTCTATCACTATTGGCGCTCCTGTTGCAATTATTACTTTTCTTTTCCTTTGTCCCAGGTGTTCTGCTGAATAACCATCCTGAAAACCTTTCTTTATCAAATTCACATGTTCAGTTCTTTCTGTGTGTGTCTCCTGTAACAAAGCTGTTTGTACTCTACATTTTTAATATAGTTCACTACTCTTTCTTTATTGTATTTATCTTTGAGACCATTGACATTTAAATACATTACAGAAAGCATCATTACATTAAAACGTTATTATTCCCACCTTTTATGTATAACACCTTTTTTGTTAAATGTCTAGTTCCAGCTTTTGTGTTACATGCATACACTGTTTGACAGGTTGAACTTTTATAAAGTCGTTTCTTGACACATCCATTTGAAACTATGTCACATCTTACAAAATGTTTTGTTTTATTGAAAGCCCTCAGACAAAAAAAAACAAAACAAACAAACACACCCTTAATACCCTTGTGGCAATAGGAGGTACTGCCAGCCATGCCAGGAAGAAGTAGGGCAGTGGATATATGACTTGTGCTAGCTGGAATTTCAGTGCACCCTGCTGAAATGAAAATAAATGTGTATGTATTATGTTAACTGAATTAAATGTATATGTTTTAATAGAGGTCACTGGCACAGCAATGGTTAACCAGCTAGCTTATTTTAAGAAAAAATAAGGGAAATGTAAATGAGTTGTTAATTCATTAAACATCATATAATGAACCACGAAGAAAAAATGCGGATGGCCACAACTCCTCACTCTGCTATTAGTAAAACTTTTAAACAAATGCAGATAATAAATTCAAATTGTTCTTCAGGCTAAATCAAAAATTCAGTTGAAGTCCACACCAAATAGACAGATGATGTTTGCAAAAAACGTATTTTAATCCACACAACGAAAAGACAAATTCAACCACAAGTGCTTTCGCCCATTTGTAACGGGCTTTTTCAAGTGTAATCCTTTGCATACATCCCAATGCTTATATATCTTTTAAATAAACCCTTAATTGAATTATTACATTGAATTGTTTAAACAATTAAGCGATTGCAAAATTAATTAAAGTAAATTTTCCTAGTAGTTTTACCAAAAGTACTGCTCAAGTCAATGGAAACCAACCATAACGCCAGTACATTGCGCATTGATTTAAAAACATGTTAAATTCTTTTCCAATAATTAATACAATGGTACCACTCCACCACATAAAGTTTAAAATAACGAACACAAATGCTTAAAAAACTTTAACCCGAATAAAAACAACGATGTAAATGGATATAAAACAGCAGTCAATAAAACTCAAATATACCTTTCAGTCTTATAATAATGCTGATGTTGCTTATGCCCCTAAACTATTTACTATCAGTTTAAATCAATTGGGTACTTTAAATGTGAAATGCATGTAAACAGTGCATATAAAAATGCATAACTGGCATGGTTATATGTGTTCTGTCAAATGCTTAGTTAGATGAAACGCAAATTTTGCAAATATATAAAAAATATTAATATTAAACGTATTAATATTAACATTTTTTATATATTTGCAAAATTTGCGTTTCATCTAACTAAGCATTTGACAGAACACATATAACCACGCCAGTTATGCATTTTTATATGCACTGTTTACATGCATTTCACATTTAAAGTACCCAATTGATTTAAACTGATAGTAAATAGTTTAGGGGCATAAGCAACATCAGCATTATTATAAGACTGAAAGGTATATTTGAGTTTTATTGACTGCTGTTTTATATCCATTTACATCGTTGTTTTTATTCGGGTTAAAGTTTTTTAAGCATTTGTGTTCGTTATTTTAAACTTTATGTGGTGGAGTGGTACCATTGTATTAATTATTGGAAAAGAATTTAACATGTTTTTAAATCAACGCGCAATGTACTGGCGTTATGGTTGATTTCCATTGACTTGAGCAGTACTTTTGGTAAAACTACTAGGAAAATTTACTTTAATTAATTTTGCAATCGCTTAATTGTTTAAACAATTCAATGTAATAATTCAATTAAGGGTTTATTTAAAAGATATATAAGCATTGGGTTGTATGCAAAGGATTACACTTGAAAAAGCCCGTTACAAACGGGCGAAAGCACTTGTGGTTGAATTTGTCTTTTCGTTGTGTGGATTAAAATACGTTTTTTGCCAACATCATCTGTCTATTTGGTGTGGACTTCAACTGAATTTTTGATTTAGCCTGAAGAACAATTTGAATTTATTGTCTGCATTTGTTTAAAAGTTTTACTAATAGCAGAGTGAGGAGTTGTGGCCATCCGCATTTTTTCTTCATTAAACATCATCCCACACTGCTGAGTAGGACCAAAGATGCTAGGTATGGGAGCAGCCATTATCTATTAGCTTTTGTAAAGAAGGGGGAGTGTTGTAAATGGTTCTGCCTCTTAGGCATTGCCATAAAAGTTCTAAATGTGTATTGTAGCAATCTGCTAAAGTCCTGTCTCAAACTTCAAAAGGAGAGATTGTGGGAACCTAGAGTCAGGTGACCAGATGACGTCATCCTGCAAGTCATCTTGGGTATTATATTTTACAGGGAATAATCTCACAGGTTAGAGTATTCTGTTTGGGAGCCTGACTAGAAAGACTACTCATATATTTTATCTTGCCTTGCCCGAGTAAGTTACTAGGAAACAGCAAGATTATCTTACATTCAGTCAGGAATATAGTGAAGCTTAGTTTAGATATTGTTTTTCTTTATTTGTTTGAGTCTGTCCATCAATGTTCTTTTTAATATTTCCTATGATCTGAACTCTGTGGTTTACTCTGAATATATATTCAGTATGTTCATGTTATTTTATTATTTATTATTAAATATATTTAAAACTTTTATTATGCCTGGTTCTTTTGGGGATATCTAACCTTTGAGAGTACTTATGTTTATGTGGTGACACTATGTGGGCCACTTCAGAAGGCGTAGCCATCTTGGTGAACTACTATCATTTGTATTAGTATTAATATTGCACAGTATAATTGGACACCCTTTATTAAGGGCCTTAGACTAGCTGATTGTGAAGTATCTGGTGGCAGTGATAACTATCTTATACTCTGGGCAGAAGGGGGCACAGCAGGTAAACATGTGCTAGCCTTTCCCAGGTGTGTGTGTGTGTATGTGTGTGTGTGTGTGTGTGTGTGTGTGTGTGTGTGTGTGTGTGTCAGAATTAAATCTTTCAGTGTGTGTGTCTGTCAGCTACTTGGGGCAGGGACATGAAGCACTGGATTAGAAAGGGGGTGCTGGAGGACTTAGCTTGGAAACTCAGCTGAGGAATTAACCCTACAGTTGTACCAGTGGAGAGTCTTATTGGGGATCTGGAGAGAGACAGATATAGAGACATCCAGACCCCGGGGTGAGTGTGTACCCTGTGTGCTCTTAAGGGAAATTGTATTTGATGCAGAGAGGTCTGCATCTGGAAATACTGAGTGTATCCATTTGTATTCCAAGAGCACCTCCCTCTCCAGTGTCAGTGGTGAGGATTCAGGCTCCTTGATTACTGGCCCAGTGTAGGGATGACATATTGGTGCCCATCAGATATTGGCAGCAATGGTGGGCATCACAACCCCGCTAAAACTTATTAACTTAATACTAACACACAAACCTGAGTACATCTTCAAATACTGAAGTTTTACCCTCCTAATTGGAACAAAAGTCCTAAAGTGGCAGCCACACTCACAGACTTGAATTAACCTAAAAGAAAGGTTAGACATGCTAAGACACATGGTGCAGCCTGTGCTTCTACTAAGTGGTAATTGGTTTTGACTTTTCTTTATAGCTGTCCCAGCTGAGAAAACCCCTGAATGCTTTCAGAGAACATTATCTCCTTGCCAATTTCTCTTCTCAGTTTTTTTTTCTTCAGCCAGTCACTCTCTACCAGACTGTAGCCAGTTTTTTTTTTTATCAGAGTGTCTCCCTGGAGACACAAGAACTAGACAGCCAGTTTCTCTTTATCAGATTGTTTCTATGGAAACATGAATACTAGCTGCAGAATTGCTATTGAACATACATGTATTTCCTATAAAAAAGCCCCATAATATTCAGAATTCTTTTTCAAGTACTTGCTTACTGTTAAAACTTGTTACTCAATTAATCGAAGGTCCTTAATCCAGTCATTTCCCCATGCAAGAATGAGATAAAGCACATTATTTTTTGTCATGCTCTTTTACCCAGGATTTTTTTTCATTACACTGTCTACATTTCTTAAACTTGAACAAGAAGAAAGAGAAAAGGAAGAATGAAAAGAAAAAAGTAGCACCTATTTACAATCCCCATTACACTTAAAATAACTGGGAAAACTTTACTTTATAGCATGCAAAGAAAAACATATGCTATAAAAATAGTGCTAGTAACAACATTTTTTTTCTTTACTTAACAGTTAACTTTCTCCCTCCTCTTCCCCTCCCCAAAACATTTTGAACATCAATTACATGAACTAGGGCATATGCTTTAGAGTCCCCCACAAGTCCAACACATTTTGAAAAAGTCCAATATTTCTACATTTTCTTCTTCTGTCATATTTCACACATATAATGATTGGATTGTAATCTCATGTTAAGTTACTGGTTTTATTACTGTTCCTTTCCACCTCCCAAATTCTGTCTCTGCTTCATTTCCACTGTACTCTTGATTCTTCTATTCAGCTTTCATGCTCCCTTCCTTCACTCCAACATTTTCTGTTGAAACATTGGAAAAGGATTACTATCAAATGACTGAAAAACAAAAGACTAAATCCCAAAAAGACTGAAAATTCAAAATACTGAGTGATGGAATTTGCCCCTTCTCCACTGTTGTGTGATCTTGGAGTTGGTATATATAGTTAGCAGGGGGTGTGGGTGGTGGGTGCAGCCCCCCCCCCCACATGAGGGGAGCAGGGGGGTTTGTCTCTTGCATTAAAAATGTATTCCGTATTTTGATAGTAAACCTTGGAAAAAGTTTCACAGGTACAGTCTATATGTGGTCTTTATTACCAGAAGAAGAAGCAGAATCACTTTTTGCTTCACAGCTCACTTTTTGTTGAACAAACTTTTGTATTTCCTTCTTACCATGTATTTCATCAAAAATTATTTTGCCCATCCAGGAAAGAATACTTTAAAGACAGCTGGGTATAGCAATTTGATTCTCACACCTGCATCTCGACATTCTCTAAATAGTGGAATAAATTTGCTTCTCATCTGCCTGGTGTACAGTGAGTAGTCATTCTCCACAAACACTCTGCTGTGTCCCACTTATAGTACTTTGTCCATCTGCCACAGTTTTGTCAAAATCATATCCTTCTGCTCATAGGGTTGCATCTTTAATATTAAAGGTCTAGGTTGCTTTCTTATAGTCAGGTTTGGAGCATACACATGATGTGCCCGTTCAACTAACAACACCTGCTGTGGAATACCAGTCCAGCTGCTTATTTGTGCTTTCCTAAACTTAATGCAGTCTGTTTCTTCCAGCTTCTCTGGTATAGGTGAAAATCTCAGATTTTCCCTATGTGCTCTGTCCTCTAATTATATTATGTTTTGAAACATCTCTTCCTGAGCAGTCTCATATTCAGCTATCCTTTTCTTCATTTCAACCTCTGATTTTTGCAGCTTTATCACCTCATCTGAATGTTTGTTTAAAGCTCTCTTCCATTCATTCCAGCCTTTTGTTGTTTGTGTTGATATACTCTTGTCAGTGTTTCATTTATTTTAACCAGATATATATGCAGTTGTGTTATATCCTCCTGTAGGTTACTGGAATTCATGTCTGAAGGTTGCATTGCTTTATGCTGAACAGCTGCAGAACTTTCCCCAGTCTGTGTTTCTTCCTCACTTTTTGTAGCTGATTTTTTTCTGGGTCCTTTTTATTTCTTTTTTCCTAGCATCCAGGGAGTATGCTTATCATCCAGTTACTGAAATTTACCCCTAAACACAAGTCTACTGGCCTTCTTTGCTGAGTTTCTATTTTGACAATGGAAGAGCTAGAATTAAGCTGTTACTCAATGTGCAGTCATCTTGGAAGTCTTTTTAGTTGTTTATTATTGATAAATGTCTAACAAATACAGTACTGAGTGTTTTTAAAAAAATGACATTTTAATTTTTAGTACTGAGAGAATTGATGTCATGTCATTCAAGCCAGGTGGCTCGGTTGTGTTTAATCATAATTGCCATTTTAATTCTCTAAGTTCTGTAAGATTAACCCAATTTCAACCTCTGGGATCCCTGAGTATTTTTTCCACTATTCCAAAGTTGTGTATACAATGGCCTGTGTACACCACTTTGTGTCTCCTTGCCAGTGTTGTAAAGATGTTCTTGTATTATTTTGTGAAATGCTTGCATAGTTTTCCTATATAAAAGCTGTGACATCCTGAGCTAACTGACAGACTAAACCTGTTATGGCACAATTACCATTGGCAAACTTGATTTTGGTGTTAAGCCCATTGTAAAGAGTAATTTCTTTCTGTATGGTAATGTAGGGGCATGATTTACAAACCCCACATAGAGTGGTGCCTTTTCTTTGTCCAGGTTCAATAGTGTGGGTACTGTAACTCAAAAGATTTGCTTTAAATTGTGTGTTGTCTTGTACACAATATTAGATCAGAACCCAAAATATCCATCAGGGTGGTGGTAGAACTTAAAATGCCCCAGTTTCTACTGGTAATGTTTTTAAACATGGGGGCTACTTCATTATATTATATGATCAGCACCCTTTTATAATCATTGTTCTTATCTTCACTGGGGTGCTTCTCAGCTACCATGTTTTTCCTTTTCTAAATGAAAATCTAGTCCTAGTAGGGGTTTGTGTTTGTTCCTCCATTCATGTAATATTTCCATACTAATAGTGTTTATAAAGTCTACTGGATAGTCCCTCTGAGTGAGCATGTTCTTTAGAACAGTGAATTCTTCCAAGGCCTCTTAACTAGAATCATTCTAGCTACTCAAATGTATTTTCCTTTTACCAAACTTTTTTCTGACTCATAGGATGGTAGCTGTTATAGTGCAAATATGAGTTACTGAAATTTAACTTTCTATAAATCTTAGATGTGAACACATCTGTTCCATCTAAAATTAAAGTGTTAAAATAGTTAATTTTGTGATTGTTAAAATTCCAAATTAATTTTAAAAAGGAAGTAGAGGTGTGTTGAGTTGTTTAACAAATTCTGGAGGGAATTTCAAGGGACCCTTCCACAAAATAAAAATATCATCCAGGTATCATAAACATTTTTTACAGAACTTAAAAAACTCTTGATTTAAACACATGTACCTCCTCCCACGAGAATCAAATTGGCATATGAAGAAGCGTAGACCACTCCCATGGAGACTCCACTAATTTGTTTGAAAAAAACACTCTCACAGTGAATAAAGTTGTGTCCAACACAATCAACATCAATTGTTTTAGTAATTCTACTTCGATATTCATCAGGAAAGAAAATTCTGTTAAACTGCTATGAAATGGTCCCGTGCCCTCAGTGTGTTGTGTGTGCAGGTAAAATGATCTATAACATCTATAGTAAAAAATCCTATATTCTTAGACCAAAGTTTGGGAGTAATTCTACTAAAGGCAATGTTAATTTCATTTTTTGATACTGTAGCATAAGTACTAGTGTCAAAAAGCAGTCCTCTTTTCCTGGTGTGATGTTCTTAATCTTGTTGTACTTGTGGTTCATTGATAATTCTCTAGAACAAGTTTTCTCAAATGATTGTCTAATCCCATTCATGAGAGTGTTGAATAGGCTTCTTTTTAAAAAACTCCAGTGTTTGGTGTATTAGTTGTCGTATCACTGGTATTGTGAAAATATGTTGCTAAATTTGATTTCCTGGTGTGAGTCTTTAATTCAGTCAGATAATCAACTACGTTTTACTTTGTGGTCAGAATAAATTTAAAACCCCTTGAAAATAATCTAAACTGGTCATAATTTAAAGAAGCTTTACAGAATAAAATACTAGGAATGGATGGAATAGAGATGATTTTTATGAAAGGGCAAAGAAAGAAGATGAGAAGGGAAAGAAAGAGAATACAAAAACTTGAAGACCGATTTAATTGTGCCATCACAGTCAAAATATATCTGCTTCTACCAATTGATAGTACAACCTGCAGAAGATGTCAATATTTAACAATATTTAAGAAACATGGTGGCAAATCTCTCATTTCACCCCACTAGCAGTAAGTATCATACCTCTAAATGCCACGTCAGCCACAACAGACCACCAAGCCCATAACTTATGCTGAAACTGTAAAAAAAATGCCAAATTCTCCTAGAATACACAATAAAAAGCTCAGCCTCCAGTGTACAAAACAACACCTCCTACCTCTCCACTCCATATATACTGCAAATCCACATTCTTTCACACACACATACTGAAAACCCACAGAGATCACCCAAGAGTCACTAGGATAGCAGGCCTAATCTCATAAGATCCAGTAAGTCTGCTTTCACATAGAGAAATATTTGTCATAGCTGTCACTGTACAGACTTCACATTCACAAGAACAGGGTAACTGTAAGTGACATGTCTGGTGCCAGGATCCACAAGGGCTATAGAGTCTTTTAAACTGGGCAGATATGACTATGACCTAGTGGTGGCCCCTTGGGAATGAATGACCTGAGGGGCTTCATCAGGAGTGACATAAAGAGGTACACAATAGAGCTTACTATGCATGTGTTACAGGCAGATAGGACACTGGTCTCAAGCAGTATCTTGCCTTCACCAAGAATTATGCTTAGATACCAACACATAATAATTGGCTTTAATAAGCGGCTAAGTAGTAGTTGTCATTCTATGAGGCTCCAGTACATATCTGCAAGGGATGAGATAGATGAGGCTTACTGTTTCAACTCTCCCACTAGGGCTTCCATATACTATCTAAAGTATTTGCTGTCCTATAATGCCTTTTTAAGGCAGAGCCCCCCCACTGGACATTCCTGCATAGCAAACTCAAACTCAGATTTAGAGAACATCATTGTAGCACTACTCAGGCTAGGAGTCAAATAGAAAAATGTCAGAATGTGAGGCCCTCCTGTATCTTGATACATTCGTATCTCTGTACTTACTGAGATATGGTTTCAGTGCAGTGACAGTACTCCTGCTGTACCAGGGCTTTAGTGCCTGTCACGCTTTCATGCCCTTGGGTAACTGTAAGGTAGGGTATCTGTTTGTCTAAAACACCATCACCTCATTGCAAATTACTCATGATTCTAACTTGATGCTATTTGAGACCGAAATTACCCTTAACAAATGCAACTATTACTTCATTGCTAACTACAGATCCTCATGAATCCACCTCAAAGTTCATAGAAATTACCTTAATACCATTGAAGTGTTAAACATCAATTCAAATACCTTCTTGCTAGGTGACTTCATTTACACAAGTATGGATTGACATGTCTAAAATGGTTATGTTCAGCATTTTCAACAATTTATTAATGCAAAGGCACTAGAGAAAATTGTAAAACCACCCACTAAAGGCTCAACTACCCTTGACCTGGTCTTTACCAGCCTAGTCCACTCTTGTACCCCACCCTGCTGCATGTCCTCATATCTGGTGAAATTTGACCACAAATCAGTCCTCTTCCCTGTCAGGCAAATTGGTAGCATGAAATAAGACCTTTTTTATAGGGATGTCTCCAAAGAAAATCTATTTCACCTCGCAGAAGACTTAAAATTCCCTAACAATATCCACAAGTGGATTCAACTGAGATGGCTGCTGGGTTTACCTCCAGTTTTTACCCGCACCTAAACAGCTGCATAAAAAGCTATACCTCTCTGCACTAAATATAGTTGTTAATTCATAAATAAACCTCTGTCATTGGAACCCCCATGGAACAAAAGAGGGAAAATAATAAAAAATTGTAAGAAATTCCCATTCCTTACCAAGTGACCAGACTATAAACATGCCAGCAAGGATCTGAACAGCACTATTGGAAAATGCAGAGTACAAAATTAAGGTTCTTACAGATACCAAATGGAAATACAGTTTATGTTAGGAAATTAAAGAATAATGTCCAACAATGCCCTGTGCTCACTCATAATAATATCACATTCTAATTCTAAGGATTTACCAAATATATCAACATGAAAATTTAGTGCTAATTTTACCCCCTACCTACAATGTTGTCCCCTACTATCCCTGAAAATGTATTATCCCCTGAAGTCACCTTGACACAACTCTTAGAATCCCTATCAAAGGCCAAAAATAATATGTCTATGGGACCAAACAATATGCCATGCTATATTCTCATTCAGTGTCAAATATGCACTATCTAAGATTCTGTTTAAACTGTTCAGCCTCATTTTGTCCACAGGGTTTGTGCCTGATGCTTGGAAAACTGCCACAGACCCAACCTCACACAAAGGTGGCCCCTGTACAGACCCAGGTAATTATAGGCACATCAGACTCACTAGCCTTGTATGCAAAACCATTAAACGTATTATAGCAGAAATCATTTATGCATACATAGATAACATAACTGATTTCGACATCACTCAAATTTGGCTTTGAGAAGGGCAGGTCATGTCTCCTGAACTTTGTAAACTTCTTTGAAAAGGTTACATAGGCTATGGACAGTTATCACCCTCCACTGCTTATCTTGACTTCTCCAAAGCTTTTAACATTATTCCTCATGTTGGTATTATTGAAAAATTAGATAATTTAATGTAACTCTTACATTGTTCACTGGATTGCATATTGACCATCCAATAGATCCCAAGCTGTAAAGTGTCTGGGACCCTGTCTGAATGTAAAACTGCAACTAATGCTGTACCCCAGAAATCAGTGCCAGGGCCTCTCTTGTTTGGCAATTATTTTGCAGACACTCAAGCCAAAATCTCAAAATTGTGATTGAACAACCTTGCTGATGACTGCAAGTTAGTCAGTGTTATCTGCTCATCCACTGAACTAAACTGCTCCGGTATACTGAAAATGGGCTCAAGCTAAGTGCAAAAAAGTGCAGTATAGTAGTGGTTATTAATAGGGATGATCCGCCTTCATCTATTATAAATGGTACTCTTCAGACAGATATAATCATAAGAGAACTGGGTATTTATGTGAACGAGTCTTACTCTCTCTCTCTCTCTCTCTCTTTTTCATTCGGTCATATTTACAGAATACTCAGGAAATTTCTCTATCTGGCCCAGTTAATTTCCAATGAAATATTTCAGGATTCAAAGAAATCATTTTACCACTGTATTCTTCCCTTATCAGACTCATCATTGAATAAATTTCCCTCTTTGTTATGTACAAATCCCAGCATATCAGTCAACTGGAAAGGCCTCAGTTGTTAACCAAGAAAATGAAAGGCCTTCAATATTTCAACTATCCTTATAGAGTAGCACATCTCTCTTTATACCCAGCTGCTCCAAATTGACCTGTATCTTGCTTTTTGAACCATGAAAAGACCTAATCCTATTTGATCTTCTATTTCTGCACAAAAATAGTAGCTCTACAAGCACCCATACCAGGGACCTAATTCTACACCAAAAAATAAACCAGACTCACTGGAGGCATAAGTTTCTAACTCAATGTATTACCATCCTATGGAAAAATTGCAGCTACAGGTCAAGCAAAGTAGTGCTTTGTTTTGCTTTAAGGGTAATGTTAATTATTAAATAGGTAGATACAAATTTACACCAGGATGCCAAGAAAAAAGAAATACAGAACACCTTGTCTAAAAACCAGCTGCAAAAAAATGAGGAGGAAACACTGACTGGGGAAAGTTCTGCAGCTGTTCAACAAAAAGCAATGCAACCTCCTGACATGACCTTCAATAACCCACAGGAATATATAAGACAACTGTACATAGACCTGGTTAAAATAAACGAAACAGTGATGGACTATATCAACACAACAACAAAAGGCTGGAGAAAATGGAAGAAGCTTTAAACAGCTATTCAGATGAGCTGATAAAGCTGCAAAAATCAGAGGTTGAAATGAAGAAGGCTGAATACGAGACTGCTCAGGAAGAGATGTTTCAAAAAATAATAGAATTAGAGGACAGATGATGTAGGAAAAACCTGAGCTTTTCAGCTATACCAGAGGAGGTGGAATGGAACACTATGCATCAATTTTATGAATGCACAAATAAGTAACTGAACTGGTATTCCACAGCAGGAATTGTTAGTTGAAAGGCCACATTATGTGTATGCTCCAAACCTGGCTATGAAAAAGCAACCTAGACCCTTAATAGTAAAGATGCAATCTGTGGCAGAAGGAAAAAATACTAAAAGTGGGAGAAGAGAACGTTTGTGGAGAATGATTATTTATTGTACACCAGGCAGAAGAAGAGTAAATTCAATCCACTATTCAGGGGATGTCAAGACACAAGTGTGAAATTCAAACTGCTGTACCTAGCTGTCTTTAAAGTATTCTTCCCTGGAGAAACAAAATAATTTTTTGATGAAATACAAAAATCTGCCCAACAAAAAGTGAACTGTGAAACAAGAGGAGATTCTGCTTCTTGTTCTTCTACTAATAAGGACCACAGAGAGACTGTACCTGTGAAATATCTTCCACTATGATTTTTCCACAGAAAATGTTGGTGAGAAGTGCAGGAGCATGAGAGATGACTAGAAGAAGCAAGAGTACATTGGAAATGAAGCAGAGACAGGGCTTGGGAGTTGGAGATGAGCAGTATTAAAACCAGTAAAAGTGTGGGATTACAATGCAAAAATTATTTTTGTGAAACATGACAGAACAAGAAAATCTGGAACTATTGGACTTTTTTAGAATTTGCTGGACTTTTGAAGGACTCTAAAGTATATGCCCTACTTCATGTCATTAATGTTTGGAAAATGCTTTGGGGAAGGGAAGAGAGGGGAGAAAGTTAAGTGTAAGCAAAGAAAACATTTTTTCTTAATAGTATTATTTTGTGGTGTATGTTTTTCTTTGCATGCTATAAAGTAAAGTTTTCTCCGTTTTAAGTGTAATGGGGAAGTTGCTGCTGTTCTTTTTCCCCCTTTCTTCCTTTTATCTTTCTTCTTGTTCACTTTTAAGAAATGTAGGCACTACAATGTAAAAATGCCTGGTTAATAGAGCATGACAAAAGAAAAATTAATGTGCTTTCTCTCATTCTTGCAAGGGGGAATAACTGGATTAAGGACCGTAGATTGGTTTGGTAACAACTTTTAAAGTAAAGCAAGTAAATGAAAAAGAATACTGAATGTTATGAAGCTTTTTTTTCTAACAAATGAATATTTGCTTAGTAGCAATTCTCTATCGGGATCTTATGTCTCCATGGAAACAATCCGGTAAAGAGAAATTGACTGTCTGGTACTCATGTCTCCATGGAGATACTCTAATAAAGAGATATTGGTTACAGTCTGGTGGATAGTGACTGGCTGGGATAAAAAGAAAAGCGAAACTGGCTAGGAGATAATGTTATATGAAAGCATTCAGGTGTTTTCCCACCTGGGAGAGTTATTAAGATAAGACAAAACCAATTAGCACTTAGTAGAAGCACAATCTACACCATGTGTCTTAGCTTTTAAGTTGACTGAAGTCTGTAAGTATGGTTGTCAGTTTGGGACATTTGTTCCTATTAGAAGGGTAAAACTTCAATATTTGAAGATGCACATAATTTTGTGTGTCAGTATTAAATTGATAGGTTTTAGGGGGTATTGGAGGTTTTTTTTTTTTTTTTTTTGTTTGAGGGATTTCAATAAAACAAAAAGTTTTGTACAATGTGGCATAGGCTCAAATGGATATATCAAGAAACAACTAAAGGTTTGACCTGCCAAACAGTATATGCATGTAACACAAAAGCTGGAACTAGACTTTTAACAAAAAAAAGGTGTTATACATAAAAGGCGGGAATAATAACTTATTAATACAACATTTTTTTCTGTATTATTATTAAATGTCAATGGTCTCACAGATAAATACAAAAAAGAAAGAATAGTGAACTATATTAAAACATGTTGAGTGCAAATAGCTATGTTACAGTGGGAAAAATAACTTTCAGTTCAATGAAACTTTCTCACAGAACAAGAAGAGGATCAACTGCACAATGCTAAGCAGACAATAAGGGATTACCTCAATAATATGCATGAGTTTAGAAAGATTACTGTTAAGCAACTTTTTTGATAATAACACTAGAGAGAGATGACTCAGGCAGCAGAAAGTAGAAAGGGCTGTCACCAAGCTTAGGGAGCCTATAACAAGGAAGGTAACAAGAGATCCTGTAAAGGTATTAGATATATTTCAGAAATTCTATGAAAGTCCATATAAAGCAGAGAAATGTAGAAATAAAAAAAATGCAAATGGAATTGTTTATGGAAGAATTAAATATGCCAAAGTTAGAGGTAGATGAGGCTCAATTACTAATGGTTATGATAGGAGGAGATGAGATAAAAATTGTGATGTATAACCAATCTACACAAAAGTCCCCAGGAATAGATGATATTCCTGTGGAAGTTCAGAAGCTAGGAGGGATAAAACTGATAAAGATATGGAAGTTTTTTTAACAGTACTTTAAGATGAGGGTTTTGTTTTACTGTATTTTAAGAGGAGGAAAAGTATCAATATCCTGGAAGAACACCTAAAGAGGGTAAAGATCCACCAGATCCAACTTCATATAGGCCCATTTTAATACTAAACCATGATTAAAAAGTGTTCATATCTATAATGTTTAAAAGAATGGCAACAGTAATACGAAAATTGATGGATATGGATCAATGTGGTTTTGTGGAAGGAAGGCAACCATTTGACAACAATAACAGAACATTGATGATCCAGAGGGAAGCAGAATGTAAGAAAATACCATTGTTGGTGGGTCTTGATGCAGAAAAAGGATTTGACAGAGTAAGCTGGGACTTTATGAGCAGGGCAATGGAAGCATTTGCATTTCCTGAAAAAATTATAAGGTTGATTAGGAGGATGTATGAGGGATCGGAGGCAAAAATTAAAGTGGATGGGATCCTCTCTGATAATTTCTGCTTGAGCAAAGGAACAAGGCAGGGGTGTCCTCTTTGTTATTTGCCTTATATTTAGAACCATTGGCAAAGAAAATAAGGGATTCAGAAATTCAAGGATATAATTAGTATCGTAGTCAAGAAAAGCTGGCTCTATTTGCAGATTATATTATTTTATACCTGACAAAATCAGAAAGAGACATTACAGTGTTGTGGAACATTCTAAGACAGTTTCAAATTTTTTTGTGATACAAAACTAATGAAGTTAAAACAAAGGCAATAGCTGTAAATTATGGGGTCTATATTATATGTCTGAAGATTTCTAACTTTGAACACCATATGTTCGACACCATATGGTCGAAGTTAGAAAACATCGAACATACATAAAAAAACAAACCCAAACCTAATGGTTATAGGCAGGGGGGCAAGCCCCCCTGCACCCTCCACATGGGGTGCTGCACCCCCACACCCCCTACTCTTTAAATATACCAACTCCAAGGCCGCACTATAATGTGTTAAAAAGAAGATTTCCCTTTACCGGACTGTAGTGTGATCTCGGAGTTGGTATATTTAAAGAGCAGGGGGTGCAGGGGGGCTCACCCCCCTGCTTTAACCCATTACTTTCATTTATTTCTTTATTTTTTTTAAATATTTGAAGTTTTCTAACTTCAACCATATGGTGTCGGTCATATGGTGTTCGAAGTTAGAAATCTTTGGACATATAATATAGACCCAAATTACGTATCCACATATGAATTGGTTCAGTAATATCCATATTTATGGGGACATGACAAAATAAAGTATTTAGCACTATGGATTAAAAATTATTCTGATGTGGCAGCTTAGGATATTTGGAAAGAGACTAAACTATAATACAAAAACTGAGAAAATGGAAGATTTTTGTTGTTTATATGGAAACTAAGATACAAGCAGTTAAATGTTTTTAGTCCCATTAGTCTTATACATAGGTCAGACATATTTTTATCAACCAGAGGAGATGTTGTGGATAAAAATGTAGTGTAGTTGTGAAATCTTTAAAGGATAATGAGGGGACTTTATGATTAGTCATGAAACCATGCTCATGGAGTGGTAAAAAGTCCAAAACTGAAAATCTCCAAAAAGGAGGTTGTGAGTTTTTATGGAAAATATTTGGTATGGAAGATATGAATTCAATTGTAGCAACTCTGACATAATTTACATATTATTTCCCAAGATACAATAACTGCTCTAGACTAGATAGAAATTATATTTCACAGAAATGTGTATTTAATTAAAAGCTTTGACACACATCCAATATCTATTTCAGATCATAAAAACTAAGATAAAAATGAAGCATAATGAAGTAAAAATGAAACACTAGTGCTTTCCCACCTGTTTAAAAGAGAGGAAATTAAGGAATGTATAGTGGAAATTATTTGAGTTATTAAGGAATGCAGAAATATCTTCAGAAATTATAACTAGTGAGTGTGATACAATTAAAATGGAGTTTAAAAATAGAGTTGAAATAAAAAAGAAAGAGATATGGTTATAAAGTAAATTATTCAGAGGGACTGACAAAGGTTAAAGTATTGCAGAATAAAGGGAAACTGCACAGTGCTAAAGAAAAAATAAGGTAGTATCTGGATAATATGCATGAGTTTAGAAAGATTAATGTTAAACAACTCTCTATTTGATAATAACTCCAGAGCACAAAAACTTTTAGCGCAATGACATAGGCAACAGAAAGTAGAAATGGATGTTGCCAAACATAGGGAGCCTGCAGAAATAATAATAATCATAATAATAATGATGATGATAATAATAATAATAATAATAATCAGAGATCATGTAAAGGCATTAGAGACATTTAGGAAATTATTTGAAAATTAATATAGAGCAAAGAAATGTGAAAATCATGAAAGAGCATAAATGGAAATATTTATAGACTTCATAAGTATGCCAAGTCTCAGCAGTTAACAGTTAATGAAGCATGAGATTAGATAAAAAAGGTTATGTCTAATCAAGCTGCAGGAAATACACCAGGAACAGTAAGGAGAGAAGAAGGTAATTAAGACCTGGAAGATTTTGTTTAACAGTATTTTAAAAGGAGGGAAGCACTAATATTTTGTAAGAAAGCTGTGGTGGCTGTAATACCTAAATATGGTAAAGACACATCAGATCTAGCTTCATATAGGCCCATTTCAATTCTAAACCAGGATTATAAAGTGTTTGTCTACACTGGCTAAAATAATGGCAAAGGTGATGCCAAAATTGATAGATATGGATTAATGTGATTTTGTGTAGGAGTGGCAAACATTTGACAGCATTAATAAAAGAATGATGATTCAAAGGAAAGCAGAATATAAGAAAATACTGTTGGTGGTGGTGGGTCTTGATGCAAAGAAAGTATTCGACAGGGCAAAGTGTGATTTTTATAAGTATGGCAATGGAAGCATTTGCATTCAATAATAAGGTAAATTAGGCGGATACTGAAGGATCGGAGGCAAGAATTAACTTGAGAGGATTCCTCTCTTATAAGATGTGTTTGACCAGTGGAACCAGACAGGGGTGTTCTCTTTCCCCTCTTTTATTTGCTTTATATTTTCAGTCATTTGCAAAGAAATAACAGACTCAGAAATGCAATGATATAATTGGTATGGTAATCAAGAAAAGTTGACTTTATTAGCAGATGATATTATTTAGTACCTGATAAATCCAGAAAAAGACATCTCAGTGTTGTGGAACATTTTAACACAACTTCAGGTTGTTTCTGGATATAAAATTAATGCAGATAAAGGAAAAGCTATAGCTGTAAATTATGTACCCACACACAAATTGGTTCAGCAATACCCACATTTGTGGGGATGCTATAAGATGAAATATTTAGGAGTATGCATTAAAAAGGCTTCCTTTATAACAGCTAAGGATATGTGAGAAGAAATTAAGCAAAAGATAATACAAAAACTGAAAAACTGGAAGCTCTTGTTTATGGATATGGATAGTAGGATGCAAGCAGTGAAATGGTTTTAGGCCCTTTAGTTTTATGTATATGCAGCAGGCATATTTTTATCAACCAGAGAAGTTGTGAACAATACTTAAAAATGAGTGGAAAGAATTTAGCTGAGAGGGGAAGAGAGCAAGAGTTCAGTGGGCTAAGTTGATCCTTCCAATAGAAAATGTAGTTTTGGATTACCTGATTTGAAGGGATATTTTAGAACTATACAGTTAAGGCTCATACACATAACACAAACAGAATGTTATAATTTAAATACAAAGGGACGATGATGATGAAGATGGGGGGTATTCAAGAAATAAAAAGAGAGTCAGATTTTGGATAAAGATCCTTAAGGAGAATAATTACAACCATACAGAAGTTTAAAGGTGCAGGATATGAATGGGATGAAGTAACAGCCAGAGAGATTGAAACAAAGTTAAGAAAAGCCACTAATTGGAAAACCCCAGGCCCAGATGCAGTACCTAACTTTTGGTTAAAAGTATTAACATGAAGATTTTAGCCAAGAGTAAGAACTATTCACATGCACACCCCGAACAGACACCAGCCTGTCTAACAACAGGCAAAACAATGCTCCTACTCAGTGGCGGCTCATGATATTGGACTGCAGCCCCCCCCCCCCCCCAGCTGTGAATCACAATGGTACAATCCAGCAATCCAATAACTTCTCAATAGAAAGTGAATCTGGACTACTGCCTTACCAGTCCGGATTCAGGAAGAAGGCAGCAGACTGCTAATGCCCCAGCAGTCTATGTGGTTAGCACCACATAGACTGGAAGGGGATTGGACTGCAAGGTCAGCAGTCTTGGAACTTGAAACGTTCAAAAACAGGAAACTGGAAGTGTGCATTCCATCACAAAAACTGCAAACACAGACAAGAAGCAGCTTTGGACTTATTTTGCAGAGTTAGCGCGATCTAAATGCAGAGTTTAACACCAGTAAGGTAAGTATTTGCCAATTTGCAGAGTTTAGTTAGCACAATCTAATGCTGCAGTGCTAGCGGATGTTTAGTTAATGTGTGCAGAGTTAGTGATCGCATGGGTTTTAGGGGTGTGTGTGTGTGTGTGTGTGTGTGTGTGTGTGTGTGTGTGTGTGTGAAATGGCCCAATTCATATCTGATGGTGGGTAGAGAATACCTCAGACTTGAACTCTGTACCTTAGGGTCAGGTATCAAGATCCTGAATTCCCTATCCACCACCATCTGTGAAAGCTCTGCAGATTTTTCCCTCATATTTTTCTTGTGTTCTTCATAAAATCTGTGGTTTCTTTCTGGAATGGATGTTTCATTCAATAAGTAGTTGTAGTTGTTGATTGTGTAGTGGTAGCATTGTTGCCTCACAGCTACAGGTTCTCTGGTTTGATTCTTGCCTGGGGTGCCTTCTGTGTGGAGTCTGCATGTTCTCCCTTTGTTTTGTATGGGTGTACTCTGGTGTCCTCCCATGTTACAAAGACAGGTGTATGGAGTGTTTCTCCCTGGGCCTCTGCTGAAAATTGACTTTTGTTCCAAGTCCGACTTTCCTGATTAACAAATGTTAAATAAATAATGAGAGACATTTGAATTTCACACTTTATATTCTTCAGAAGGTACATGGTAACACAAAACCTTTATTCTACCAATTTTTTAAGTTTATAAGATGAATATTTGAAATTTGTCCCTATTTTTGGAGCTGTATACCCCCATTATTGGCTTTGTCCAGGTTTATTGTGCTAAGGTTGATAGCTATGGTGAGAACTGAATTCACTGAATATGTTTGGGGGCTGTAGTCCACCATTATTGGCTTTGTTCAGGTGTTTGTGCTAAGAGGTTGATAGCTGTGGTGAGAACTGAATTCACTGAATATGTTTGGGGGCTGTATTCCCCCATTATTGGCTTTGTTCAGGTGTTTTGTGCTAAGAGGTTGACAGCTATGGTGAGAACTGAATTCACTAAATAGTAACCATTTAAGTTTCAGTCTTCCTCTCTTTAAGAAAACACTTGATTTGGCATAGTGGTATGTTGCTTTGACTGTTTTACACGAGGTCCTGGATTCAGGACATGGCAGTGAAATGTATGGTGGTAACACAGTATTTTATTCTAGCAATTTTCCAAGATTATACAAGCAATGTTTAAAATGTGTCCCTGGTTTTTGGGCTTTTGTCCCCCCCCCAATAAATTTTGGCTTTTTCTAGATTTCTTGTGTTGCAAAGTTGAGAGATATAGCTGAGTGTCTAGTAGATTTTACAAGGAGCTGAGAGCTGCAGGGAAGAGAAGTTCAGTGCTGCTTATGCTGAGTCTGCTTGCATTGTTAATAGCACAGCAGGTAGTGTACTTGCTTTTGATGCAGAAGGCTGTGGGTTCTACTCCCACAGTATGTAGATGCATTGCTGATACTGTACTGTGTTGTAAAGGGGGTGGATGCTGCAGTCCTTTTTGTCAAAGATACCTAGTAACTATGAACATGTTATCAGTTTGCCATCCATCCCCTATTGCAATATTACTAGCTTATCTTTTTTTTTAATTTAACACAGGCAATTTATTCCTCAAGGGCCATAGGTACTTTATTTGTAGATGAAACAATGAAATATAAAGTTGTTTGCTAGCAGCAACCTCATTAGTTACAGATCTCTTTAATGTGGATTCATTTAGATGACTTTGACTTCTTCAGAGATTATGCATATTTACTGATGCTGATGGATTGTAGAAGTTTGAGTAGACTTTTTTATGATGGAAATGTTCTGGATTGGGCAGTTTTGTCATTATTGGTGCATACATTTGTTTCATTGTTTACTGGAAAAATGTTCAAAACAATAAATTAAAATGCCTGTGCTGTATTATACAAGGAATATTATTTAATACAACCAGGAAGATGTATCAAAGAACACATGTATGTTTCATGTGCAAGGGGCCTATGATTTGAAAACGGCCCAAAGTTAATCTTTATCTGCCACTAGCAAAATATATTTTCTTTGAATGTGGGTTTCAATGCTGTTTCAATGAATGTGGGTTTCAAGGGCAGATAAGTTTTAATACTAAGTATTTTAATTGTGAAACTGCATTGCTTTGTTTAGCAGATTGTCTATTAGTGTTTGTGCTGTAAAATGCAAAATAAAATTCAAATGAAATCCAAATTATCTCAGAAATAAAGCAGTATGCACATTACAGTGTTTATGGTAAATAGGACAAAATAGCCAAGTAATGGGACATTGGAATGGCTGCAGGGGGAGGCTCCATTTGACCATGATTTTGTGAGGTGGGAAGGGCGGCAAACTCAAAGACAGCCCTGGCTGAACTGTACCTCTCAACTGTCCAGATTTTTGTACAATGACTACATTTTTGCTTCTTATTTTTGGTTTGTTCCTCATAAAAATTGTGGATTTCTAGCAAATCATTTAGGAATGAAGTCAATAAATAATGACACATTGAATTTCAGACTTCATACCCTTCAGAAAAATACATGCTAAAGCAAGACCTGTTATTCTATCAACTGTCTAAGTTTATACAAGACCGATTTTTATTACGGTCTGTATGTTCTCACAATATATTTGGCCTTGTCCAGATATCCTGCATTAAGAGGTTGAGAGGTACGCACAAATAAATCGCTTTATAGAATTAGGTATATTCAAACCTCTCAACTGTCCCCAATTTTAGCTCAAAATGTTGCTCTCCCCCTAATAATCCCTCTGCAAAATGGCAATTTTGGAAGAAAATGTGGAGGGTTTACAATTACTAAATAACGTAATGATCAGAGTTATAGATTACTTGTATTTCAGAAATGTATGTAGATTCTCTTATTTTGTCAGCTTCTCAAGTTAACAGTACTAATATTTTAAAAAGTGTCCCTTTTTTGACAGGTTCCCAGCTGTATTGTATGGCTATTTTATATTTTCGCATCACATTTTTGGTCCGTTTTCATAAAATTGTGCTTTTCTGGCAAATTAGTGGCAAATCATTAAAGACTGAAGTTGGAAAATAGTGACAGACATTTGAGTTTCAGATTTCATACCCTTCAGAAAATTCATACTAATGCAAGATCTACTAATTCGATTATCTTTCTAAGTTTGTATGAGCAATATTTAAAAATTGTCCTTATTTTTGGGCCTTTGTCCCACTTCTATTTATGGCTTTGTCCAGATTTCTTGCTCTGAGGTTGAGAGGTATGAAAAATGTGTCAGGGCCATCATTGTCAGCCAGAGACATTTCAAATTGTGACATACTTGTTGCACCCCACTCCCCCATGTAGTGACTCAGGATGTGTCAAAGCAAGGCAAAGAACAGTTATGCAGTGTAATTGTGCAGAGTATACCCCTTCCAAGGTAGACACAAGTACTACAGTGGCTTTTCATCTGTCTTTGATTTTGCAGAATGTTCTGGTTTTCTGTCATTTTTATACTGTTGATTTATGCTTCTTATTATTCAGAAAATACATGTTGTTGCAGTGCCTCTTGCTTTGTGTTTAAGTAGCAATGCTTTAATGACCATGAGGTAAGCTTGTCTGAGATTGTAAGATGCAAGTAAGTTCAAGCATGCTGTTAAAGAATTACCAACATTAAAAGTCTTTTTGTTGTTGCCATGCAGAGAATATTTACATAACAAGATAATGCACAAGCCTTAGGTATTGAAATGCATATGACAGTATTTGTAATAAAGGAAGAAGCTCATTACATTTGTTGGAGACTTGCAGTCATCTTTGCAGGCTTTACCCGTGAACTAAACAGAATGCCGGTCTATCATGTGTGGTCCATAACCTGTGCAGTAATCCTTTAAGCAATTTATCTTGAGCTTGTTTTTTGTTTGCTGTTCATTTTTTACTTTGATCATGTTTTCCCCATGAAACAAGTAGGTAGTTGTCAGGCAGCAGGTCTTTTTTGGATAAAAAACATTTTTACAAGTGGGGGTATCACAGAGATTGCTACTTTCAACATGTTACTTGGTACTTTTATAAAGCTGCACATAAATTATAATTAGAACTGCAGTGCAAGGAGAAGTGGTTTGAGTTGAGTGCTGCTTGCTTTTTTATACTTGATTTTGACTGGCATTCCAGTAATGTATTTAAAAAGTAATTTAATTTTTCATGCCTCACAATCTTTTTGTTTCCATCTAGATATTAAGTAAGCTGTCATGTAGCCAATGCATTGAAATTTTTTTTTTCTACACTTCATTTGGTCTTGATTGGACTCTCATAATGACAGTTTGACACCCATGGCAGCGTAGTTAATTAATGTCACAGTTTTTGTGGTTTTGAGCCTAACTCCACCCCTTTCTAATTGGTCACACCCCTTTCTGTTGGCCCTACCAATTCAACTGTCTCCTGCAGTCCCCCTTTGATTTGAAGTCACCAGCCGCCACTGCACCTACTTAAGAGTGAACCTGCAAGCTACCCTAACAATTATAGACCAGTAACTTGTCTTCCAACAACATATAAACTATACACAGGAACTGACACCAACAGAGTTCATAGTCATTTAGAAGAAAACTTAATTATGGCAGAAGAACAAAAGGGCACTAAAAGAAAGTCATATGGAACAAAGGATCATTTGTTGTTAAATAAAGTCACAGTGGAGAACTGTAAAAAGGGGAAGAATCTAAGTATGGCATGGACTGACTACAAAAACGCATTTGATAGTATCCCACATTCATGGATAAAAGAGTGCTTAAAAATGTACAAGATACAACCTACACTGATCGACTACATTACAGTGACCATGAAATAGTGGCAGACCACTTTGCAATTAAGCCATGGTGAAGGACAGAATATTATCCCAGGGTTAAAAATTCATTGGGGGATACCGTTGCTATTCTGCTTTGCCATTAACCCATTAAGCTGCTTACTTAACAGCTTAGGCCATGGCTACAATTTGGTTTCTAGAAAACAACAAAGTGTAAAGACTTATTTTCTCTTTGTCGATGATTTAAAACTGTATAGCTCATCAGATGAGGAGTTGAAAGCTCAGTTGCAGGCTTTCAAAACTTTTTCAGATGATATATGAATGTCATTTGGTCTTGTAAGTGTGCAAAAGCAACCTTTGAAGAAGGAAAACTGCAGCACCAGGAAAACATCAAACAAGAGTGGGAAACAAAAGAACTTGAACAAGAGGGAGTGTATAAATATTTGGGAATTGTTGAAGTATCAACAATAAAACATGAACAAATGTGAATAAAACTTAATAAGGAAGACTTAAATTAATTCTGAAAATAACATTGACATCTAGGAACAAAATCCAAGCTATAAACCAATTTGTTCTTCCTGTCCTAACTTACAGTTTTTGAGTGATTGACTGGCCGCAAAACGTGTTGGATAGATTAGATAGGAGAACAAGAAGGATGCTTCATGCTCATCTACCAAGATTATATATTCCCCATTCCGAAGAAGGGATGGGCCTCCTTGAAATTGATTGCATGTATAGCTCTGCAATTGTGGGATTCCACACATATCTGCTGACCTTTCATGACCCAAATGTAGTGAAAGTTTTGAAACATGAGGAGAATAAATCTAAGCTGACTTCTCTGCTTAATTTAGCAGATGCATATCTGCATCAAGCAGGAATGGAAATCAAACCAGAAGTAGATAAAAATCAGGCAGCAACTGAATGTGCCAAAAAACAAAAGAAAGAACATAAAGTGAAGGACCAGATGTGAAGGCAAGAAATGTGGAAAAAGCATAAATATAGTTGCAAGTATAGAAAACTTCTGGAAGAACCTCATGTTGATCAGGAACAAATACAGGAATGGTTAAGGAGATGCGAATTTAAACCAAGAGATGAAAGGTTAATATTGGCAGCCCAAGATAGTGGGCTACATACATGCTGGTTTACAAAGTCCATTGAACATGTGGGAGAAACAGGCAAATGCAGGTTTTGTAAAACTGAATTGGAAACAGTTGCACACCTTGTTGCTGGTTGTGACATACTAATGGCAGAAGGACTGTATACTGTGTGACGTCTGTGCCCAGGCCCAGCAGTCAAGGAGCCTCAATCCTCACCACTAACACCAGTGAGGGCCGTCTCATATAGGAGGAAAGGATAACAAATACACACAGTAAAGTGCAATTTCCCTTAAGAGCACACAGAGATCACAATCAGTCCAGGGCTGGTCACTCCCTTGCTCTCCAGGTCCCCAATAAGACTCCCTACTGGCACAGCTATAGGGTCCAGATCTCAGCCAGCTGGGCAAGCTAAAATATCCAGCATCCTCTCTGTCCAACCAGTGCTTCATGTTCCTGCCCAAGTAGCTGACACACACACACACACACACACACACACACACACACACACACACACACACACACACACACACACACACACACACACACACACACACACATACACACACACTTTGAGACAAGAGTTTATACAACCACACAGACACTTCTGGGGAAGGCTGGCACAGATTCTCCAGTTGTGCCCCTTTTACCCAGACTATATGGTAGTGATTACTGCCACCACCCAGCTAATATTTCTCAGCTACTAAAAGGCCCTTATGAAAGGGTGTCCAATTATTACTGTGCAATATTATTATCCAATTGGTAAATGTGACTAAACAGTCAAGGCTTATTTGGACTGACTTGGACAGTAATCACTATAAATATGCAATGTACTCTGGAGCTTAAATTATCTCTACACAAAACAGCTACAGTTGAAAGGTTTATAAATATTTAATCATAAATACTAAAAACGCAAGTCAATACTTCTTACTACACAGTGCTTGTCAGGAGTTCAGAGATCACAGAGAAATACTTAAAATAATTTAGTAGTACAGTTCTAACATCACAGAAAAACACTTAGTTTAATCTTTCTAGTTTCTAGCTATTTCTAAGAGAAAACACAAGTCTAAGATAAACTTACATATAGAAACAGGCAGAACTGAGTTGGATGGTCAAGACAAAAATGCTTAAAGCTCTCTGATTCTCTCTGTTTTTAAAATCACTTTCCTGGTTCCTATTACATCATTCATCACACTTCCCTGGGTTCCCAGGCTACCAGAAACTACATTTACATTCTTATTGTTATCTTGCAGCTGGTCAGGAAGCAGAGCAATAAAAATAAATTTGCATGTTGAAATCTAGCAATTTAACTCTTGATCAAAACAATAGAAAGAATGTCTTCATCTAGACAGGCCGGAGCCAACTTTAGATCAATGGGTCACAACATGTTTTACAGAGAGCACCGTTGATTCATATTTTTCAGTTCCACAACTAACAGCAGTTTTTTCCATTTAAGACAACAAGTCTGTGTCTTACATTAATATTTAGAAATGATAGAATTATCTATAAAATCTTATCTGGCTAGGCTGGCAGCCTTCACATACTGAAAGGCATAATAATGTGGCAAGACTGCTGTACTGGGGATTGTGCAAACGGTACTGAAGTGGCTGAAAAACACTGGAAACAAGAACCACAAAGCATCATAGAAAATGATGAAGTTTATATCACATGGGATCACCCATTACCAACAGTTCAAAAGATAGATGCTAGAAAGCCAGATACAGTGGTCCAAGAAAAGAAGACAAAAGTAGCATTGATTATTGAAATTGCTACACCACGTGACTACAGTGTCTTGCATATAGAGAGACACAAAGTCATAAAATATCAGGATCTGCAGGCAGAAAGAAGAGCAATTTGGAAAAAGATACCCAGACAGTTCCAATAGTAGTAGAAGCAACTGGTCTTATAAAAAAGAATCTACAATCATATTTAGATGTGTTACCAATCCATGTAACTTCATATGAACTGCAGAAGGAATCATTACTGGGTACATTATGGGTGCTGTGAAGTTTATATCACATGGGATCACCCATTACCAACAGTTCAAAAGATAGATGCTAGAAAGCCAGATACAGTGGTCCAAGAAAAGAAGACAAAAGTAGCATTGATTATTGAAATTGCTACACCACGTGACTACAGTGTCTTGCATATAGAGAGACACAAAGTCATAAAATATCAGGATCTGCAGGCAGAAAGAAGAGCAATTTGGAAAAAGATACCCAGACAGTTCCAATAGTAGTAGAAGCAACTGGTCTTATAAAAAAGAATCTACAATCATATTTAGATGTGTTACCAATCCATGTAACTTCATATGAACTGCAGAAGGAATCATTACTGGGTACATTATGGGTGCTGTGAAGAGCACTTTTGGCTGACATCAAAGACTGAAACAATACTAATTTCATGAACTTTAATCATACTTTGACTTAGCAATGGGGTCCATTCCCATCATAGTATTAGAAATCCAAAAGATCTGAGAAATAAAAAAATAAAATATATCCATAAAGTAGCAGGTAGTATTCTGCAATGCAATAATGGAGAAAGGAGATTTTGCCAGTAAGGATGACTGCACGTCAGGTACAGAAATAGGCAAGAGAGGTTGGAATTTACTGGAGAAAACTGGCAGAAGAACTATGATATTGGGAGCAAATAACTAGAGAGGGAAAGGTAACAGAGTGGGGTGAGACCAAGAAGATGTTTGCACTGCAGGCTAGGAACTCCCTTCCTGACCAGTGATTGATATCAGAGTATATTCAAAGAGAAAGTGATTGGGGAACTTAAGTGAAAGACCTGTTCCAGTAGTTTTTCATTGAATCTAGAACAGAAGCTATTGTTAAAAAGGGATAATTAGTAGGGCATATAAAATATTACATAATAGGTTCATAGGTTCATAGGTTCATACTAGGCTATCTGCCCAAGGGCATTTATAAGCCTAGCCCATAGTTATGTGGCTTTCACCACCCCTTTAGTTTGAATAAAACTATGCCTATTATTTTGCTGTGCCTCTGTCAAGCAGCGACACTGAAGTAATCCCTGGGGTATATCTGCGATCTCCCATCCATTGGTCAAGATTCCTCTTGAACAAGGCCAGCGAGGTGCTCTGCCTCACATGAACCGGGATTTTGTTCCACAGCATAGGGAGTCTCTGCGTGATGAATCTGTCCCTCCAGCACGTTCTATTAATAACCGTGTCAAGGTTTAAGTCTCTCGCCCTTGTGGTTCTGAGGGATCTAGATTTTTTGAGGTGAAGCATATTCATCAAATCTGGGTTTGACATGGCCTTATATGTCAGGCACAGGTCACCTCTGAGCAAGCGGTATGAGACTGAATAGAGCTGGAGTTCTTTCAGTCGGGCAGCATAAGACATATTTTTGAGACCCTTTATCCTTTTGGTGAGGAACTTTTGGGGCCTTTCCAGCTGCTGCAGGTGTCGGGTCAGATACATTCCGAATGGGGCATTGTACTCAATCATAGGTCTAATGAGTGATGAGTACAGGGGGACGATGACCTCCCTCGATCTAGATGTGAATCCCTTCATGATCAGGTGGGCAATGTAGAAGGTTTTCCTAACTACTTTAGCAACATGAGTGTCAAATGAAAGGCTACTGTCAACCTGGGTCCCCAGATCCCTGATGACTTCTTCTGTGCTCAGTTGATTGCCACCTATATGGTAGCTAGGGGTAACCTTGTTTTTCCCAAAGGGTATGACTATGAATTTCTTGGCGTTTAACTTTAGGCCATGGCTCTGGCACCAGTTATCCATCTCTGTGAGGCCCTTCTGAAGGATATCTGTGTCAGATGTGTTTTCGGCTATGGCACCCAGTTTGCAGTCATCTGCAAACTTTGTCAGCCATAACCCTCCTGTGTTTGCTTGTACTTCAGAAAAGTAGATGCCGAACAAGAGTGGACCCAGGACTGAGCCCTGTGGGACACCACTTGTGACAGGCTTTGAGTCTGACATGGCTCCAGCAACTCTGACCCTGTGGGTTCTGTCACTTAGCCAGTTTGCAACCCATCTTGTGATGTATGGGTTTACATTCAAGCTGATGAGTTTTTCGATGATACCTGAGTGGGGTATTGTGTCAAGGCCTTTGCCAGGTCGAGGTAGGCTGTATGGACTGCCTTTCCCTCATCAATGGCCTTGGTGACTGTCTCGAAAAAGTCAACCAAGTTTAAAAGGCATGATCTGCCTTTGACAAAGCCAAACTGGGTTGGATCCAAAGTCTGCAAGTTCCCTATGTCTTTATTTATGAGTTCCATTATGATCCTCTCCATGGCTTTGCAGATAAGGCTTGTCAAGCTAATGGGACGGTAATTTCCAGGGTCGGTGGAGGCACCGCCCTTGTGACGTGGGACCACAGTCGCCGTGCGCCACTCCTTGGGTACGTATCCTGAGGTGAGGCTAAGATTAAACAGCTGTCCTAACTGCGGGTTTAATTCCTCATTGAGTTCATGGAGCACACAGCCGGGGACACCATCCGGTCCCATGGATGCTGTGTTTTTTGCCTTGGAGAGAGCAGTTCTCACCTGGGTGTTGGAGATGTTTGGGGGGCTACAATCCTCTGGTATAGATATCTCTCCTTTTGGGGAGGGGAGAAGTTTGCACTGAACCTGTCAGCCAGTATGTTGGCAATGTGTGTAGGTTCAGTAATCTTCACATCATTTTGAACTAATTCTGAGCATATCTGGGAGTTTCCTCCTAGGTTTCTAACATAGCTAAAGAAGGCCTTATGATTGTCTTTTGAGTCCTTGGCGATTTTTCTCTCAGAATTTGCCTTGGATGATTTTATGAGAGCTCTTAGTTTTTTACTTATAATGATCAAAGGTGTCTTACCTTTCAAGGATTTTGCTCTATCTTGTAGTAGCTTCCTCCTTTTGTTGTAGAGCTTGTTTATGGCTGGGGTCCACCAGACTGGACGCTTGCCTTTGGTACAAAGAGTCTTAGTTTTGTTTGGGATTGCCTGATCCATGCAGTCCTGTAGGTGCTGGTAGAAGGCATTTGTAAGTGATTCAGCGGTTTGAGTAATGTTTACCACTGGCTCAGGGGCCTTAAAGAGACCACACTAGTTTTTAGAAGTGTGAAGTCGGCTTTTGAGAAGTTTTTCACTGTGGTCTTTTTTATTTCAGGTGGGGGCAGGATGAGGACCTCCAGCGAGATTAGTTTATGATCTGATCTCACCAGTGAGGGGTATACTTCCGGTGTTGAACATTGTGATCCCATGTTCGTGATGATGAGATCAAGTATGTTTTCTCCTCTTGTGGGGATGGTGACTAGTTGTTCCATGGCATTTGAGTTTATGAACTCCAGGAACCTTTGGGCTAGAGTGTTTGGGCTTGAGTAGTGTTCCCAGTCTATATTAGGGTAGTTGAAGTCACCTAGTATGATGGTGTTTGGAGATACATTTATCCCCTCCAATGTTTTCAGGAAGGCCATGTGAGGTTCCTGAGTTTGAGAGGGTGGCCTGTAACATGCTACAAATTGCAGAGCAGTCTTGCCTATGGTTAATTGCACCTGGATGGTCTCTGATGCATCGTGCATTGCCACCAACCTTGAGGTGTGGGTGTCCTTTATGAATATGGACACCCCCCCCTCCTTTCTTGGTGTTGTCCGGATTTTGGGGCCGGAACGCATGATATGAGGTGAAACCTGATAGTGTTGGGGTGCTCTCAGGAGCCTTGAACCAGGTTTCTGTCACAGCACAGACATCGATGTTCTCCATACTGAGAAGGGCCTCGAGTGCGTGCATCTTGAGATTGAGACTTCTGGCATTGAGCAGCATTACCCTTAGTTTTTTTCCTTTTTTGTGTTCTAGGGTGGTAGGTTTAGAATTTGAGTCTTGCCTAAAAAAGGCACTATGGGGGTGGCAAGAGCCTTTGCCAATATCCGGAAGCCTAGGAGTGACAGGTGCAAGCCGTCCCTTGCGAAGCAGCGTGGCTTGTCCAGCCTGTCATCTCAGGCAGACAGACATTGGATCCCCTTTGAATGACACCAGAATTTAAGCCAATTATTAAAGCTGATCATCTTATCACTGTATTGTGGCATCATTCTAGGTGAAGGTAGGATACTGCTCAAGGTCAGGGTCATACCTGCCTGGGCTACATAATCAGAGAGCTCCTCAATGTCTCTTTTCATGTAGTCCAAGGAGGTACGTCTCAGGTCATTGACACCAGCGTGGACAATGACTGAGTCGCATTTGTACCTGCTGTTGAGAGACCTGAGTGCTTGCGTTATGTGGCGGATTCTAGCGCCCGACAGGCAGCTTACTGTGACCTTCTCCTTACTCAGTCTGGTGAGCGGACGTCAGTGTGTCTGACTATGGAGTCACCTATGACAAGTATGTTTGGTGTTGTATTTGGCCTTAAGGGCAGTGACTGCTTTGCACACTGATTTTGTTGTTTATGTGTTGTTTGTGTGGTGTATTGAGTTTGCAGTTGCTTGGGTGTCTGCTTTGGAGGCCTCTGCTGTTTAGGTAAATTTTTACTCAGAGCCTCCGAGTATGTCTTAGTGTGTTTATGTGTTTGATTCAATGGTGTGGTTGAGTTATGTGAGACTGGTATTGTGGTGTGTGTAGTTGCCTTCTCCTCCTGCCTGGTCTTGCCAGTCCTGAGTTGAGAGAGCTCAGCCTCCAACCTCCTATATAATAATTATAAGAATCAAACAGAGGAGGTTAGAAAAGATTTAGAAGAGAGACTGGAAAAGCAATTTACAAGGGAACAGTGGGAGGACATATGTATGACTCCCAAGAATGCAACAAAGTTCAAAAGGTGTAGGATCTTTGTTGGAAGTGTTTTCATAAGTATTTGTATACCCCTAAGCAGACTTCAAAGAATTTGTCCTTGGGTATCAGCAAATGTTGGAGGTATGATGGAGAAGAAAGGACAAACTGGGAACATATGTTTCGGGAGCATAACGAGCTGGAAGATTTTAAAAATTCCCTACAGAGTACTCTATCAGAAATATTACATGAGCAAATTGCTGTAACTAAGTAAATGATTCTTTTGATTAGGGCATAGGGTCTGAATTGTCTAGACACAGTAAGGCCTTATTAAGTTTAATTCTGTTGTCTGCCAAAAAGACAATTACTAGATGTTAGAAAAATATGTATTAATGTATATGTTTAGTGCTTATTAAAAGCTAAAAGGGTTAACACATTTCATTCTATTTTATGTACAGCTTAATTCTGTATGAAATTATAAGATGCTTTTTTAAAACTGCAGTATGCTTTCTGAAATTGCAAGATGCTCTCTGACCTAGTATTTGCTAGCACAGCAAAATTCATGTTTATGCCTTTTGGAAATGTACTGAGAAGCAGGTGATTATCTGCTAGGTCAGGAAACTGAATAGTGAATGAATAGAACAATACTGTTTTCTATAATGTGATTGAATATGAACAATCAGCCTTGTTCATGTTATGAGAACATGCACAGCTGCGGAAAAGAAGAGATACATCAAACAAAGACTGCTTGAAGAAATGAACTGTAATCTGTACTTGCTTTGTGCTCGAATTAGCCATAGTACCTTGAATGGTAACATTGCATAATGAGAAGCTGCATCAGACCGGTGGTCATCAAGGCCACGTTGTTTTTCTTAGGAAGTTTTTTTGTAAACTTGATATGCCAGCAGAAAATCATGGACAAACAGCTGCTGTGAAATAATATTGAAAGAACTTGTGATTTTATTATGTCAGCTTAGTAGGCAATACCTTGTAAGAAATGTATAATGAGAAGTTATGTACCTACCATAACGTTCCATGTTAGTTGTCTTCTCTCGCCTTCTTTCTTGCTTGATGGGTTCGTAGCCGATCCTTGGCTCTAACTCGGCACTTTGCTAAGCTCGAGAGTCACTTTTACCAGCTCGAGGCAGCCCCATATCCCATGATGCAAGGCGGTAAGTACCCAGATCTCATTTGGTACCTATAGGCAATAACACCTTGCACAAAAAACTTCCCAGAAGGAAAGAAAGGCAAAAAGCCTAAAGGATGGGCTATAAGGTAGACTAGAAACTAGCTGGTCTTAAGAAGCATTCTTCCATATAGGGAGAAAAAGGTCTGTCCAGGCCAGGGGGCAGGAGGGAGGGTCGCAAGAAAGAAGGCGAGAGAAGACAACTAACATGGAATGTTATGGTAGGTACATAACTTCTCAATGTTAAGTTGTCAATCTCGCCTTCATTCTTGCTTGATGGGACCGCATCCCTAGCACCTCTATCCTGGGTGGCTCAATCGAACAGACTCTTGAGAACTGTAGAGCCAAAACTGGCTCTATCCCTGGAGGC
This sequence comes from Protopterus annectens, assembly GCF_019279795.1. NCBI lineage: Eukaryota > Metazoa > Chordata > Ceratodontiformes > Protopteridae > Protopterus > Protopterus annectens. Next base: position 1,158,792,753 of record NC_056728.1, read on the forward strand.
CAAGTCCAATTTGTAATGAGAAACAAAGGTATGAGGAGTGGCCCAAGTGGCTGCTGCACAAATAGTGTCTAAAGGAAGTCTAGCCTGAAAAGCTGTAGAAGTGGCTAAGCTTCTGGTTGAATGCGCTTTAGGTTTTGAGCACAGCTGTTTTCCCCTGAGCTGATAGATTTCGGAGATGGTGGAAGAAAGCCATCTAGATAAGGTCACTTTGGAGACAGGGAGGCCTTTCTTGTTTTCAGCATAAGAAAGAAAGAGCTGATCGGATTTCCTGAATTGTTTTGTTCTGTCCAAATAATATCTGAGTTGGCGGTGAACATCAAGATAATGTAATTTTTGTCTCGATCTGTTTGAGTAATTAGGGAAAAATACAGGGAGGTCAATAGATTGGTTCAAATTATTTTTCGAGGCCACCTTGGGCAAAAAGGTTGGATTAGTTCTCAAGGATACCCTGTCTTTGTGGAAGACCAAATAAGGGGGACGAACAGAGAGCATGAAGTTCTGACACTCTCCTTGCCGAGGTAATAGCAACAAGGAAGAGTGTTTTCCATGAAAGAAATTTCAGGGAACATGAAACAGCTGGCTCGAAGGGAGGAAGAATTAAGGATGTCAGCACTAGATTTAGGTCCCATTGAGGAGGAGGACTCCTGACTGGAGGTTTCAGGAGAAAAATTCCTTTTAGAAAGGCTCTACAAAGCCTGTGGGACATAATGTTGTGATCTGCAAACCCGACATGAAAATTCGAGATAGCAGCCAACTGAACTTTGACCGTGGAAGATGAAGAGCCCGAGTGAAAGATTTCCGCTAAGAAATCCAAAACTGCTTGAACAGGGGCAGTAAAAGGATCTATATTTTTAGCTTTTGCCCAACAAGAGAAACGTTTCCACTTGCTGGTATAAATCCTTCTAGTAGAGGATTTAAGGGAAGCCACTATGACATCCCTAACAGGATTAGAGATCATAGGAAGCCTGGCTAAGGAAGGAAGTGGAGCAACCAAGCTGTGAGGTTGAGAGAAGGAATAGACCGATGCAGCTGACCCGATTGGTGAATCAGAAGGTCTGGCACTGGGTCCAGATGCCAAGGCTGCACCAATAGGTGACGATGGAGGAACGGAAACCAAATTTGTCGAGGCCAATAGGGAGCAATGAGAATCATTTTGGCTCTCAAAACGGTGGCCTTCTGGAGTACTTGTGGAATCAACGGAAAGGCATAAAGAAGTCCCTGGGGCCAATCCTGGGTTAGAGCATCTCTGGGGGGATGGCCTGGTAGTGGGAAGAGAGAAAAGAAGTCTGGGCATTTGCTGTTTTGGGGAGTAGCAAAAAGATCGCAACATGGGTGGCCCCATTCTAGAAAAATCTCCTCCACTATAGATTGTTTGAGAGACCACTCGTGAGGCATGAGAATAGCTCTGCTCAATCTGTCTGCTAGAATGTTGGTTTTCCCAGGGATATGCATTGCTACCAGAAACCGATGAGAGGAGATCGCCCATTGCCAAAGTCTGAGAGCTTCTCGACACAAGGGGTAGGACTTGGTTCCGCCCTGTTTGTTGATATACCATACTACAGACATGTTGTCTGTGTGAACTGCAATTGTTCCCAAGGGAAGAAAGTCGTTGAGGGCTTGCAACGTTAAAAGCACTGCTCTCATCTCTAGGACATTTATGTGCAGGTGGTATTCGAATGGTTGCCACGTCCCATGAACCATCCTGCCCTGATAATGACCCCCCCCACCCGATCAGGGAGGCATCCGTAGTGACTGTGGCTACCGGGGCCGGGGATACAAAGGGTCTGCCTTGATGAATCTGGGGAGAAGAAATCAACCATGATAGATGATTCTTGCAAATTTGTGTCACCAGGATTTGGTGACGCATGGGAAGTTGTTGGTAAGACCATTGGGTGAACAACTTCCATTGAAGAAGACGCATATAGAAGCGGGCCAGGGGAAGAAGGGTAATGGCCGCAGCCATGAGGCCCAACACCTTCAGAACCATTCTGGCTTGCACCTTTTTGCAGGCAAGGATGATCTTCACATGGCTTTGGATATCTGAGATTCTTTGGTCTGTGAGGGTTGCTGACATCCGAACAGTGTTTAAGTTTGCGCCTATGAAAGTAATAGACTGGCAGGGCAATAAGGAGGATTTTTCGTAGTTGATCGAAATTCCTAATTGAGTGCATAGATTTAGGGTGTAATCCCTGGCTTGAAGAAGTTGATGCCTGGTGGTGGCTGAAAGGAGCCAGTCATCGAGATACAGAAACACCTGGAATCCTTGACGTCTCAGGTGAGCCGTGACCACTGCCATACATTTGGTGAACACTCTGGGGGCTGTAGTGAGACCAAAGGGCAGGGCTCTGAATTGAAAATGACTGGACCCCAGCTGAAAGCGGAGAAACCTTCTGGAGCGTCTGTGAATATTTATGTGATAGTACGCGTCCTGAAGGTCTATTGAGCACATCCAGTTGTCCTTTTCTAGGAAGGGCAAAATTGATTGAAGTGTGGCCATTCGAAATCTTGTCTTTCTCACAGACTTGTTGAGTCTGCTGAGATCCAATATTGGTCTCCAGTCTCCCGTCTTTTTGGGGACCAAAAAGAATCTTGAGTAGATTCCGGGCTCTGAATGGTCTGTTGTAACTGGCTGAATGGCCCTTTTTTGTAGAAGCTTTGAAACTTCTAACTTTGCAATTTCCCTTAGACCGGGTAGCACATCTGGAAGGGAATTTTTGTGAGTGAAAGGACTTTCCTCGAAAGGAATCTTGCAACCCTCGGATATGATCAACTGTACCCATCTGTCTTGAGAGAGGGAACGCCAGGCTTCTGGGTACAGCGATAGTCTTCCCCCGACTGCCTCCAAGGATGGACAGTCGGGCAACATCTCAGGGATGCTGGAAGGGCTTGTCAGAGAGAGGCTGTCTGCTTCCCTGGTTTTGTGGACCCCCTCTGCCTCTAGAGCGGCGTCTGTTATTATTACCCCCTCTGCCTCTAGGGGTAAACTGACCACGTGCGTCTGGCGTGACTCCCTGGGATTTACGGAACCACATTTTTCCGCCCTTCTGACCTTTGGGGTAAGGTCTAGAGGGGGTAGAAAAACAGCCCCCTACGGCAGAAAGAGTCTTGCCGTCCTGCTCACACCTGGTCAATGTATCCTTCACTTGAGGGCCAAACAATGCTGACCCATCAAAGGGAAAATTGGTGAAGGACGCCTTAAAGGGATCTGCAAAATTACAGAGCCGCATCCAGGATTGACGTCTAAGAGCCACTCCTGTACCCGCGGCTCTACTCGCTCCATCTGCTGCATACGAGATCAGTCGCATGGAGGAGTTAGCTATAGAATTAAGGATTCCTAGCTGAGAAGCAATCTTTTCTTGAGCCCCTGCAGCCGTAGGATCCTGCACTACTTTACCTAGTTCCTTGAGGATGTCCCTTTGGAGTCTGGTGAAGTGACATAAATAGTTCAGCGAACGAATGGCAAAGGTCGCTGAGGAGAACATCCGCTTACCATACCTATCCATGGTCCTAGAATCCTTATTAGGAGGATGGACTGGTACGGAAGGATCTGCAAGTTCCTTCTTAGTGGCGGCTGCCACCACCATGGCATCAACAGGGACACCTTTTGTAAGGAATTGCTTTTCAGAAGGGGCTGTAATAAATTTAGACGGCCTCCTAGGAACTGGCTCTACAGAATCAGGAGCAGCCCAAGACTTTCGAGCAATAACCTCCATAAGGGGGTCGAAAGGTGGAGACACCCAGGAGGTGGAGGGTCGAGATCCAAACGCCTCTAGGTATACCGACTCATCCTCGGAGAGATTTATGGAGGGCCAGTTTCCCCTCTGTTTTAGGAGTTCTAGGATGTCTGAAAAGGAGACATCCTCAGAGGGGGATCTTGGGGATCCCTCCGACTCATCTAAGTTGGTATCTGAAGTGGTAGACTCAGGGGAGTCCAGGTGTTTCCTCTTACAAGTCCTCTTGCGTGGAGGATCTCCTGACTGGTCAGGAGAATCCTCGGAAGAGGGGGGTTCTTCCCAGTGGGGAAACCTGAGGCAGTCGATCTCTAGGTCCGGGAGCAAGAGAGATGGAAGAGAAATCGACAGGCACTGTAGAGGGAGGAGCTAAGGGAATAGACTGCTGACTGAGCCCAGTGGCCAGCACACTCTTCATCACCTCAAAGGCCCCCCTCCCAGGGAGATCCGAGAGAACCCATTCCGAAGAAATTGGGACTCCCGGGCCCACTGAAAGGGAAGGCTCTGAGGCAGATGTCGGAGCCGAGCTCACCAAGGCCGAAGCTCCAAGGGGAAGAGCGGGGTCGGACAAGGGTCCGATGCCACTCACCCCCTCGGAGGAGACCAGGGAAGCCCGACCACCGAATCCCTCCAAGGAAGGTCTCGAGGAGGAGATAAGAGTAGATGCTGAAGGTGCAGAAGGAGGGGGTATCTGACCCTCAGCCATAGCCGTAACTATTCCCGTAGACTCCAGCTCCAAACTCTGTGGTAGAGTCGAAGGAGGAACTTGAAGGGGGTGTGGACTAATAGTCGTCTGTTGAGATGGACTATGAAGCATCTGGGCCAGTGCCTGTGATTTCAATAATCTGCTTACCACCCTCTCTAAATCATGGTCAGATAACCTGGACGACCTAGATGATCGGCTCCGATGGCTCTGCTCTGAAAGAAGAGGTGAGGCCGGAGCCGACAGAATCGGTTCCAAAGAGGGGGACCTGGACCTCTTCCTCGAAGGAACCAACGGAGCCGACAAACACACTGATCCAGTCAGAGCCGATAACTTTTCGGCTCCGATAGAAGATCTAGATGCATCGGCTCCGGCCGGAGCCGATGCAGGCATCAAAATAGCGGTGTTGGAGCCGGTCGGTGCCGACACCGAAGCCTGGGCCACATGGTGGTCGGAGCCAGTACTCAGAACCGACACCAAAGTGACCAAAGAAGTATCGGCACCGATAGCCATTGGTGCCGAGGATTTAGCCAAGGTCGGATCGGCTCCAGCCGGAGCCGATCTCGACTCCGACAAAGTCGGAGCCAAGGCCGAAGGCTTTGGTACAGAAGCCTGGGCCTTAGACTTGGAAGGCTTTCCCGGAGCCGATTTGGCCGGGGAGCCCTCCGGTTTAAGGAGTCCCCTTAAAATAAGTTTGTTTCTCCTTTCCTGCAGGACTCTCTGGCTAAAAGAATGACATATTGCACAGGAGTCCTGCAGGTGGAGAGGTCCCAGGCAGTATAAACAAGAAGTGTGACCGTCTGTCAGAGACATCTTCTGACAGCACGAGTCACACTTCTTAAAGCCTGAGACCCTCTGCTCTTTGGACATAGTGGACACAAAAACAGAACACACACAGTCCCAAACAAACAATTAAAATTAAAGTGTAAGCAGTAAAAACCTCACACACACACACCCTGACAGGGGGGGGGGGATGGGAGGGAAGGTAGGCCTGACTAAAAATATTAAGGAGGAAGGATAATTTTAGTCAAAAAGGGGTTTACAATTAACTAAAAATGAAAGATTTCTAAGAAAAAATAGTTTAAAAGTGAAAAGGGGCTAAAGGCAGTTTAAATTTAAACACTTACCAGGAGCTGGTAAAAGGAGGACCTCATCAGCGAAGCAGCAAACGAGATCTGGGTACTTACCGCCTTGCATCATGGGATATGGGGCTGCCTCGAGCTGGTAAAAGTGACTCTCGAGCTTAGCAAAGTGCCGAGTCTGAGCCGAGGATCGGCTCCGAACCCATCAAGCAAGAATGAAGGCGAGATTGGCAACTTAACATAAATAGTTTCACTTCCTGATTCTAGTTAGACAAACTCTGTATTAGCATGTTTTTGTCTCCTTGCTGCAAGATTAAAGTGCCTTAACCTGAACCTGCCGTGTGTTGATCATTTTGAAGTTATTTTTCCTTTGACAGATTGGTCCTTCGAACCAGAAATCTCAGTTCGCCTCAGGTCAGATGGGCCAGGTGGCATGAAACCATACGGGGAAGAGACCACATCGGTTCTTCTGCTTTGAAAGACCTCCTACTGAATTGTCGTTCAAAAGAGGCCAGCCACTTTTCTGATCTGCGACTAGAGGACGAGTCGTATACGAACCAAAGAGGATCAATCACGGAGGCTCAGGTAAGGTGAGATTTACATTTTTTCTGTTTTATATCAGGGACTTGATTGAAAATATCTGTCAGGAGATGTGTATTGCACAAGTCAGGGACAGAAAGATTGCAGTCTTGTCATAGATCAGGGAAACAGAATAGGTAAGACAGTTATTCTAGATAAACTGTGAAATAGAAAATCGTGGTACCACATGAGAATAAGAAGGGTTACGTAACATTTTTTAACAGTCAGAACAATATGGGTAATAAGTGCACAAAAAGTTCCCAAAACCCACCGCTAACCGAAGATGCAAAATATATGCAATCACAGCTTGCCGACAATGTTAGATACTATACAAAATGGGTTAATAAATATGAATTTAATGGTAAATTAGAAAAATCCTCGCTTATTAAACTTGTCAAACAGCTTAAAGCTGATGCAAAAGGTCAGGTAAAAAAGCAACGTCAATTGGGGGTTCCTCAGGCACACAGGTGGATTGAGGAAGCAAACCGTAGGGAGCAAAAAAAAGTAATAATTCAAAAGCTATGTTTCTAGATAAAGAAGACAATAATTTGGTAATAGCATCAGCCCCTCCACCCCGTCCGCTTCCCGCACCAGAATATGAAGCGAGTGGACAAGCTGATCCACCTACGCTATACCCGGCTGCCACTGCGAAGCCAAGACCGTATGTTAGGGATCCCATCGAGACCAGGTCTCGAACACGTAACTTAAGAGAAGATACTGAGTTATATGAAATAAACAAAAATTCATGAGCTATGAGTGAAGAAGAGATATGTCCACTCATAGAAGTGCCAAATCCACAGGCAGGACAGGACCCAACTCTCCTAGTATATAGACCGTGGACACTGGAAGACATCCGGAAAGCCACAGAGGGAATTCCCCATCCAAAAGTTAATTTTAGAAAATTCTTAGAAGACTTACAGGGCATGAGGTTAAGTTATCATTTAAATGGAGAAGAAGTAGAAAAAGTGGTCAGACAGATCGTAGGCCCAGATTGGCACATGATCAGTGGCAACTGGAATCCCTGTGACGCAGAACACAAGCCACTCCCACATAGCAACGCAGAACTGGATAACAGAGTGAAAGGTCTAACAGACCGAATCTCTGAGAAATGGAAGCCTAGGGCAGACTGGACTTGCATTAATCAATGCATCCAACAGGAAGGTGAAACTGTTGACAGATATTATGCTAGATTATTAGAGTGTTTTAATAACCATTGTGGAATGCAGGTACCTGAAGATCAAACACATGATTCCCCATATGAGCAGCAATTAAAGAATGCATTTTTGAAAGGCAGTATTTTGCCTATAAGTAGCTTTATTACAAAGCACATGGTAGACCATCGTACAAGTAGACTACAGTCACTACTTGAATATGCTAGGCATGCCAAAAGGCATTTTAACAGTAAAAAGAAAAAGAAAGCCCAAGTATTTGCTGTAGAAGACGGAGCAGAAGTTTATGTAGTATAGTCTGGGAAAAAGGGCAAGAAAAATGCCCAGGGAAACAAACAATCTGATAAATGATCAGAAGAGTTTGAAGAAAGAAAGAAAAGGGGTGAATAGGTTCATAGGTTCATAGGTTCATAGGTTTATACTAGGCTATTTGCCCTAAGGCATTTATAAGCCTAGCCCAAATTTTTGTGGCTTACGCCACCCCTTATATGAAAAAATACTGTGCCCATTAGTTTGTTGTGCCTCTGTCCAGCAGTGACACAGAATGTTTTAAGTGCGGGAAAAAGGGACATTTAGCAAGGGATTGCAAGCAAAATAAGAAGGTGGTCATGGAAGATAAGGAGGGTGAGGACTGACTATATGATAGTCAAGAATCACTAGAAGGGAATAACCAAGAAAAGACAAATGCAAATGTGATAGAGGGAGTAGAGAATGTGATAGAAGAAATAGAGGAAGTACAAGGAATCACAGATGGTGAAGAAAGTGAAATTTTAGACTTGGCATTATTGAGCCTAGAGCTCTATTTAGCAGACACAAAACCGGAAGTTACACTTCTGGTAGATGGGAGGGAAGTTAAATTCCTGTGTGACTCAGGGGCTTCACGGACCATGATACATCCTTCCAAACTACCAGAAAATTCATAATCACTTGATTACATATTAGTGAAAGCAGGTAATGGACAGCTGTATCTGGAGCCACTCTCCCATAACATAGCAATAACTGACCCTGTTTCAGGGATGACCCAGAAAAGCAAAATTGTTGTTTCTGCAAAATGCCTTGTGAACCTTTTGGACAGAGATTTTATGCAGATATTTGGCATAGCAGTAGTACCGACTATGCAGGGTATGGAAGCACAGCGACAAATGTATACTTTTGTGGTGCAACCGGAGGGTGAAACATTTTATTGGTACAGCCAGGACTTAGTTACGACTGGTCCAGGGGCAGTAACCGAAGAACTGATGAACGTAGCCATCAGTAAGTCCCCCTCCCTTGACAATGATAAACAGCATTTGTTGCACTGTACTCTGTATTATTGTAGCACACCAGGACCTGATAAGGAATATGAGCAAGAACTGTTTAAAAACCATGCAAACAGATTAGTATTACGTAATCTGTATTGGGACACAGAAGGGAACAGTGTAGTTAGCTGTTCATTGCCCCAAAAATTCTTTGCACTCTATAAATCTAATCGATTACCACATGTTAGTTTAACTAAAGACAAGAATGTGAAATGGGCAGACTTTGGAGAAAAAGTCACAAAGTGAGAAAAACAAACAGAGTTAGAATTGTCAGAACAAGGAATACAAAAGCAGAAGTTAAATTGGATAATGCAGACACACCCAGCTGTACACTTGCAGTCTAGCGAGGACAGCTGATTAGCTCTCTTACTAGAAGAGGAAGAAAAAGCTTTATGTGGCATACCAGAAACTCTCTGGTCAACAGGGAAATCAGATGTAGGACTAATTCGTACAGCAGGACCAGTTACTATTATGCCAAAATCAGCATTTAGACCTCAAATAGACAGTATCCCTTATGGAAGGATGCAGAAATAGGAATCAAACCTATAATAGCAGCTTTACTTAAGGAAGGAGTACTGGTAGAATCTCCTGATTCACCATGTAACACACCCTTATTTTCTGTTAGGAAAGCAAACGGAGAATGGTGTATGGTCCAAGACTTACAAGCTGTAAATGACACAGTAATACCTAGAGCACCTACGGTGCCAGATCCACGCACCCTGTTGAATGATTTAAAGCCTCAACAGAAGTATTTTTCTGTGGTAGATATTAGCAATGCATTTTTTTCGATACCGATACACCCTGACAGCCAACAGTGGTTTGCATTCACATTTCAGGGGAAACGGTATACATACACGCGACTACCACAGGGGTATTGTGAAAGCCCAACAATATTTGCACAAGAGATGGCAAGCAACTTGGCAGGATTTAGCCCACCAAGAGGCAGCCAAATTTTACTTTATGTAGATGACATCCTGCTGGCAGCCCTCACCCAGCAAGAATGTAGAGAAGATACCATAGCATTACTGCAATTTTTAGCCACTCAAGGACATAAAGTAAACAAAAACAAATTGCAGCTTTGGAGAAAGCAAGTTAAATACCTGGGATATGTAATATCCAAAGAAGGCAGAACATTAGATGAAGATTAAAATAGCAATTTTACAAGCACCCAAACTGACTACCAAGAAGGAAATGATGTCCTTCTTGGGCACGACTAATTTCTGTCGGAGTTGGATTCCAAACTATGCCTTGGAGTCTGCTCCACTGACCAACTTGATATACAAGAAGCCTATGGCAGCACAAGATCTATTACAATGGATACCAGAAGCAGAATCAGCTTTCTGCAAACTGAAATAACTGATAGCATCCTCATTAGTTTTAGGATTACCAAACTATTATAAACGTTTTTTCCAAACTGAAGATTGTAAGCAAGGTTATATGACATCGGTGTTAACACAGCAACATGGGGATAAGCAACGTCCCATAGCTTACTATTCATCACAACTGGACCCAGTGGTGCAATCCCTGCCCCACTGTGTACAAGCAGTAGTTGCAGCTGCAATGGCAGTACAGGCTTCAGCCTCAGTAGCGTTGTTCCACCCTCTCACATTGAGAGTGCCTCATGCAGTCACAATTATTTTACTGCAAGAAAAAGTAGCATATCTTTCTCCTGCTAGACATCTTTCTTGTATGACTACACTCTTGAGCCAACCTCATATGACAATTGAACGATGTACAACTTTAAACCCATCTACCTTGCTCCCGACCCCTGCGGATGGCACACCACACAGCTGCCTGCAGGAGATTGAGCAAAAGACACTGCTTAGAAAAGATCTAACGGATGTTCCCTTGGATGATGCCGAGGTGACATATTACGTGGACGGCTTATGCAGGAGGGGTCCTACAGGACAGAACCTAGTGGGGTATGCAGTAGTTTCTGATACTGAGATTTTAGAAGCAAAGTCTTTACCATACAACTTATCTGCACAAGCAGCAGAATTGATTGCTTTGACAAGGGCATGTACCTTGGCAAAGGGTAAATGTGTGAACATTTTTACTGACAGCCAGTATGCTTTTTCTACTGTACATGCTTTTGCACAGCAGTGGAAAAATAGAGGAATGATAACATCTACTGGTAAACCGATTAATCATGCGCAATTTATTTTAGATTTATTAGAATCTATTCAGTTACCTCAGAAAGTAGCTATTTGTAAATGCGTAGCTCATACCAAGCAACAGGATAGGATTTCAAAAGGTAATGCGAGAGCTGATACAGCTGCAAAGCAGGCAGCTTCAGCTTCAGAAGTATTTCTTTTGAGTGAGGAATTACAACCTTCTGAGATTTTAGACTTAGAAATGTTGAAAACAATGCAGACACTTACTACGAAAATAGAAAAACAGAAATGGATAAAACGAGGAGCAATTCTTGAAAAAGGGCTGTACATCTCCAAAGAAGGAAAACCGATTTTGCTGTCTAACTTGTTTAGATATGCAGCTTTGTTGAGCCATGGGCAGTGCCGTGTCTCAACAGGGGGGATGGTACAGTTAGTGAACCGAGTGTTCACTGCATATGGATTTACAAACTACACAAAAAATTTTTGTGCAGCATGCCATGTTTGTAACAGGCATCATGCACAAGGGGCATTGAAGCCTAAGCAAGGGAGTTTCCCAACACCACCGTACCCGTTCCATACTATCTGTATGGATTTCATAGAGCTAAACAAATGTGAGAATAAGAAATATTGTCTTGTCATTATAGATATGTTTTCCAAATGGGTGGAAGCTTTTCCGACCAAAAATCCAGATGCAGCTACTGTTGCGAAAGTCCTTGTTAAAGAAATTATTCCTAGATTTGGCATACTGGAAAAGATCTACAGTGACAGTGGCACACACTTTGTAAATCAAATCATACAACAGTTGAGTCGATATTTCGGAATTTCCTTAAAGAACCATTGTGCATACCACCCCCAATCCACAGGATTAGTAGAGAGGCATAATGGGGTTTTGAAAAACAAACTTAGGAAATTGATTAGTGAAACACAGAAGAACTGGGTGCACTGCCTGCCACTGGCACTGTTGAGCATGAGAACTGTTCCAAATGCAAAGGGGTTAACTTCTTTTGAAATACTGTTTGGGAGGGCATATTATATACCTCAGTGGAAACCTCTCATGCCTGCAGACCAGGAGGCTGACAGTTCACTTGCAGGGTATATGAGACGACTTTTAAGTAATAAACAACTTTTGCAGTTAAACTCTGTTTCAGATAAAGAACAAACCAGACCATCGGAAGCAGCAGTAGTCCCAGGCACGTGGGTCTGGGTGAAGGTTATCAAGAAAAGAAACTGGACCACACCAAAGTGGGAAGGGCCATACCAAGTGCTACTGTCAACACCCACTGTAGTCAAGATCGCAGAGTGAGCATCCTGAATTCATCTGACACACTGTAAATTGGTTAAAAACTTTGAACTGAACAAACAACTTGTTACTGTTACACAAGAGCAAAATGACCAGATACGGAGCAAATAGAAAATCTGAACAACCTCAGAAGTATTGCATGATCATTCTGTTGGCCATACTGATAACAGTAATCTTTTTGTTGTGGCCTTTCCTTTTTCCAGCCACACGAGCTGAACTGAATAAACGTGAATCATTCATAGACTGGCATCCGAACTTTAACACTTACCAAGCAATTAAATATATGTATGCTGAAACTTTTAATGTTTCGAATTGCTGGATCTGCACAGCTATACCAACAGCATACGGGGGATTATTAATGACTGCTGTCCCCCTAGGGGTCAATGAGACCTGGGAAAATTTGCTTTTTGATACTACAACTGTAAAATCACAAGACAAAATAGCATTGTACCTGCCTGTTACACAAAAGGGAATTGTATGTTTTTACAAAAATGATACTGTTCAGGTAGGTTGGAGTAATTGTAATGTGACTATTCCTTACAAATGTTATACCAAAGCTAATAATGCAGGTTATATTTGTGATGCAAACTATGACTCATATCTTGAGTCGATTCATAGGACTGTTGATGAGATACAACGTAATCCTGTTCTTTTAAAACAACTATCTATTATTGATAAGAAAATGTTTCATGCAGGGCAAGTATATATTAATACTAAAGTAGAGAACTGTTATTTTGTTTGTGGGAAAAAGGCATACAAATGGTTACCTGAGAACTGGTCCGCAGTTGTTTTTTGGGTTACCTGGTTCTGGCCATACGACACACTGCAGTTTTGCCTCAGGGGAGAATTCAAAATGTCAGAGAGGTCACCAAGAAAAATGGAAATCCAATCAGAAGGCCTGAAAATCCAGTGGGACAAATCGAAGCAGGCTGGAGAAACCATAATTCCATGAAAAACAAAGATAAACTGACACACATGGACTTGAGTGACACTATTATATTGTGGGCAGGTATAGCCCTTGCATATGGTGCAGTGAAATCGATTTGGGAGCTGAGAAAACTGTCCAAACTTCTTGAAGTAATGAGTAATGCAACTTTTTCCGCTCTCGAGTTAATGACTGATGAACTGAATGCTATGAGAACTGTGGTGCTTCAAAACCGCATGGCTCTTGACTTCACCCTAGCAGCGAAAGGTGGTACGTGTGCTTTAATAAAAGAGGAGGTGATTCAGCAAGTGTCGGCCATGACCAAACCAGGCCCAAACCCACTGACGGACTTTTTCCAGAATTTATTTGGGGGATGGGGTAGCATCCTAATGAATATCCTGATTGCCATTTGTGTGGGATTACTCATATTAGGAGTGTGTGTTTGTTGTGGTATTCCCTGCATGAAAAGATTGATCAAAGATTTTATAGACATGTCAGTTTCTGAGACTTTATATCAAAGTACTGAAATTGAAGAACTGCTGAAAAATGAAACACTTTCATAAGTTTAAACTGAATGACTCTCTTAACTGCAAATTCTGAACAGAAAGAGGCTAGGAGAAGACACAGTTGTTTATGCTTTTGAAAATAGAATAAAAAGTATTAACAGGGGGGAAATGTTAGACAAATATGTGTTAATGTATATATTTAGTGCTTATTAGAAGCTAAAAGGGTTAACACATTTCATTCTATTTTATGTACAGCTTAATTCTGTATGAAATTATAAGATGCTTTTTCAAACTGCAGTATGCTTTCTAAAATTGCAAGATGCTCTCTGACCTAGTATTTGCTAGCACAGCAAAATTCATATTTATGCCTTTTGGAAATGTACTGAGAAGCAGGTGATTATCTGCTAGGTCAGGAAAATGAATGAATAGGGAATGAATAGAACAATACTGTTTTCTATAATGTGATTGAATATGAACAATCAGCCTTGTTCATGTTATGAGAACATGCACAGCTGCGGAAAAGAAGAGATACATCAAACAAAGACTGCTTGAAGAAATGAACTGTAATCTGTACTTACTTTGTGCTCGAATTAGCCATAGTACCTTGAATGGTAACATTGCATAGTGAGAAGCTGCATCAGACCAGTGGTCATCAAGGCCACGTTGTTTTTCTTAGGAAGTTTTTTTGTAAACTTGATATGCCAGCAGAAAATCACGGACAAACAGCTGCTGTGAAATAATATTGAAAGAACTTGTGATTTTATTACGTCAGCTTAGTAGGCAATACCTTGTAAGAAATGTATGAAAATAGTTTCACTTCCTGATTCTAGTTAGACAAACTCTGTATTAGCACGTTTTTGTCTCCTTGCTGCAAGATTAAAGTGCCTTAACCTGAACCTGCCGTGTGTTGATCATTTTGAAGTTATTTTTCCTTTGACATTAGAAAATGGAAATCAAAGTCTAAACCAACTCTATTTAAAGTTCTGGATGTTATAAAAGTGACAACAGAACTGAAGGAAGGATCTTTAGAAAAGAGAAGGAGTAAATTACTTAGAAATAAATAGTAGGGACAAAATATACAGAATAATGTTCAGGAGTAGGAGTGAGGTTTAAGGGAAGGCAAGAATTGAGCAATTTATGTAATGTTGAACTGATGATGGTTAGAAATAAATAAATTATATATTATGAAGAATGTATGTAAATGGAAAAAATGTTAATATACCTTTTTCTGTTAATGTTCATTTACCTGTACCTTAATTGATAATTTAATACAGGTATTTAAAAAAAACAAGTATTTCCTTTGTTACAACCATTAGTTTTGCCAACATTTCTGACAAAGAGCTCTGCAGCGAATTTTTAAAATCTAACAACTCATTACATTCCCAAAAAATTATTTCCAATTAGTAGCAGATTTACCGAGGGGCTAAGGGAACTGAAACTCCCCCATTGTATCCACAAACCTCTTGAGCAGTGTACGGCTTTTTGTAGTATGTTTGCATCTGCTCTTTCTGCTCTGTAATTTGCAAGCACATCTAATCACAGTTGAACTGCAAGGATCAAGTCATTTTGTGTGGTTAGTGAAATGAAGTGATCCCAGCAGTTCAATGGTGTTCACAAGCCACAGCAGCAAATGTTCTACTGCCAAAAGCTGTACTGTGTCCACAAGCTGCGTTTGTACAAGTATGCATTGCCGTTGTAATGCAGGGGGGATACAGTGAAGCACAAGAACTGCCCCTTCCCCATATCTCTTAATCTGTTAATGCAAAAAATCTGGACAAAAGCTAAAATAATGGGGTGGGACAAAGGTCCAAAATAGGGACAGATTATTAATATTGCTCTGATAAACAGAGACAGTTGCAAGAATAGCAGGATTTGTGTTAATATGCATTTTCTGAAGGATATGAAGTCTGAAACACAAATTGTATGTCATTATTTAGTGGCTTTGACCCTTAGTGATTTGCCAGAAAACCACAAATTTTATGTGGAACAGACTAAAAATATGAGGCATAATTGCTGGACATTCTGTGGAAATCTGGACATTTAAAAGGCGGTGTGGAAACAAATGTTTTACCTCATCTGTTTTGTACTTCACAGTAGATGTTAAAGAAAAGAAAAAAGAAACAACAGCAAATGTTCTACTGCCAAAAGCAGCACTGCTGTGTTTTAATTTTCTTCAGTTACAAGCGCAAGTTGAACTGTGTGGTCATTCCTCATCAGAGTTAATCATGACAGTGTAATTGTATTTCAGGAGTTGCGGTCAAATCATATTTGAAAAATTGTGCCTTCTTAGGCAGCTTTCTGTTAAATCTCCCTGACAGTGAGAACTGGGGTAAGGTGAATACTTTTTTTATCTACAACCTATAACTTCAAGGAATAATTATAATTAAATTAAGTTTATTAAATTTATTGGCACAATTTGTGGCACAGGACCTTATGTCATAATAACTGCTGCTAGTTTTAAAAGAGTGTTCATTTAAGTTAATTAAGTGTTAATAACACCTGTGTGGAGTGGAATGTTACATCTCTAGAAGCCCAAACACATCTTGCTTGCTGACCATTGTATGAAAAATAAATAATATTGTAAAGAATACCAAAAGTTATTAAAACAGCACAAACAGCAATGTTATTAGTAAGTATTCTTTTTAGTGGTCATAGTCACTACATCTGTAGTCTTTATACTATAATATATTATAATGTGCACAACCCCCAATTTATGTATTTGCTAAACCTTCACAAACAAATTCTCATATCTTGGAAACTGTGCAGCCTGGACATATATTGTTAGAACATTTTTTGTTAACTAGACATAAGCTTTCACATGACAAGAAATTCCTCTATAAGTGCATGCTTATTCAGATATTTACAGAAATATTAAAGCATATGCTTAATTGTATCATCATCTTCTTTCGGCTGTTCCTGTTAGGGGTTGCCACAGTGGATCATCTGTTTCCATTTCTTTCTGTCCTCTGCATCTTGCTCTGTCACACCTACCACTTGCATGTCCTCTCTTACCACATCCATAAACCTTAGCTTAGGCCATCCTCTTTTCCTGTTACCTGGTAGCTTCATCCTTAGCATCTTTTTCCCAATATACTCAGCATCCCTCAGCACATGTCCAAACCAACATAATCTTGCCTCTCTGGCTTTGTCTCCAAACCTTCCAACCTGGGCTGACCCTGTAATATACTTATTCCTAATCCTGTCCACCCTTGTCACACCCAGTGCAAATCTTAACATCTTTAACTCTGCCACATGCAGTTCTAACTCCTGCCTTTTTGTCAATGCCACTGTCTCCAACCCATATAACATAGCTGGTTTCACTACCCTCTTGTAGACCTTCCCTTTCACTGTTACTGGTACTCCTCTGTCACAAATCACTCCTGACACTCTTCTCCACCCACTCCATCCTGCCTGTACTCTATTCTTCACCTCTCTTCCACACTCACCATTACTCTGAACTATTGATCCCAAGTATTTAAACTCATCCACCTTCACCACCTCTACTCCTTGCATCCTCACCATTCCTGTATCCTCCCTCTCATTCACACACATATATTCTGTCTTAGTCCTGCTGACCTTCATTCCTCTTCTCTCTAGAGCATATCTCCATCTCTCCAGGGTCTCCTCCACCTGTTCCCTACTCTCACTACAGATCATAATGTCATCTGCAAACATAGTCCACAGGGACTCCTGTCTGATCTCGTCTGTCAACCTGTCCATCACCATTGCAAATAAGAAAAGGCTCAGAGCTGATCCTTGATGTAATCCACCTCCACCTTAAACGCATCCGTCACTCCCACCGCAGACCTCACTGCTGTCACACTACCCTCGTACATATCCTGTACCAGTCTTACATACTTTTCTGCCACTCCTGACTTCCTCATACAATACCACAACTCCTCTCTAGGCACCCTGTCATATGATTTCTCCAAGTCCACAAAGACACAATGAATCTCCTTCTGACCTTCGCTATATTTCTCCATCAACACACTCAGTGCAAACTTCTGTAGTCTCCTTTCCGGCATGAAACCATACTGCTGATCACTAATCACCACCTCCCTTCTTAACCTAGCTTCTACCACTCTTTCCCATAACTTCAAGTTGTGACTATTCAGTTTTATCCCAATACTGTTTGGCAGGTTGATCTTTTATACAGTTTTTTCTTATCATATCCATTTGAACCTATATCATATCTTACAAAACTTTTTTGTTTTAGTGAAAGTCCTCAAATAAAAAAAATCAAAAACACCCCAAGAACACCCCTAGAGCCTAGTAACTTAATACTAACACACAAAGTTGTATATATCTTCAAATATTGACGTGTAACCCTCCTAATAGGGGTGGTTATCCCAGATTGACAGCCACACTGACAGACTTGGATTAATCTGTTAAGTAAATTTATCCATGCTAAGATGCATGGTATAGCCTGTGGTTCTACTAAGTGCTGTCTGTTTTTGTCTTATCTTTAGTCCTTTCCCAGATTTGGAAAACACTTGAATACTTTCAGAAAACATTATCTCCTAGTAATTGAAAGAAAGTCACTGAAAGAAAGAAGTATTGTGTTTTTATTGCTCCTTATCAGACTGTCTCCATGGAGATATGAGATCCAGATACAAAGTAGTCTTTATAAGCACTCATTATTTGCTAGATGAAAACTTTGTATTATATTCATTGTTTTTTTATTTATTTGCTTTACCTTAAAACTTGTTACCATATCAAGCCAGGGGCCTTAATTCAGTCATTTCCATGTGCAAGAGTAAGAAAAAGCACATCAGTTTTTCTTGTATCATGCTGTTTTGACCAGACATTTCTTTTTTTTTACGTTGCAGTACCTACAATTTCTTAAAACTGAACAAGTAGAAATAAAGAAGAAGGGAAAAAAACAGGGGCACCTGTTTACTTTAGTATCCCTATTACACTCAAAAAAGCTTTATTTTATAGCATGCAAATTATGC
Organism: Protopterus annectens; assembly: GCF_019279795.1. NCBI lineage: Eukaryota > Metazoa > Chordata > Ceratodontiformes > Protopteridae > Protopterus > Protopterus annectens. The sequence goes on from NC_056728.1 coordinate 1,158,811,115, forward strand.
CATGCATTATAAAAATACTACTACTAAAAATACTACTGTTAAGAACAGTATTTTGTTTTACTTACCGTGAACTGTTTCCTTCTTCTTCCCCCCTCCGAAGTGTTCTTCCACACATTAATGACATGAAGTAGTGTATATGCTTTGGAGTACCCTACAAGTTTAATGAAGTCAAAAAAGCCCAATATTTCCAGGTTTTCGTTTTCTGTCATATTTCACAAATATAATTAATGCTTTGTGATCCCACATTTATTTGTCATTTTCCAATTTGCTGGTTTTCTTCCTGTTGATCTCCATCTCCCAAATCCAGTTTCTGCTTTATTGCCAACATAGTCTCGATTCATTTAGTCAGCTCTTATGCTTTTTTTTCTGTCTCTCGAGCATTTTCCTTTGAAATAGGAAAAATGTTTCAGTGGGACAGTCTATCTGTGATCTTTATTACCAGAAGAACAAGAAGCAGAATCTCCTTCTGTTTCACAACTCACTTTTTGCTGGACAAACTTTTGTATTTCCTCCATAGCATGTTCTGCATCAAAAATAGTTTTGACCCTCCAGGAAAGAATATTCTGAAAAATAACTGGATATAGCAGCTTGAATCTCACACCTGCTTTTCGACATTCCCTGATTAGTGGAAAAAATGTACTCTTCTTCTATCTGGTATACACTGAGTAATCATTTTCCACAAACACTCTATTGTCTCCCACTTTTAGTCCTCTGTCACAGTTTTGTCAGAGTCAACTGTTTCACCTGGTAGGATTGCATTTTTGCTATTAAAGGTCTAGGTTGCTATATATTTAATTAGGGGGTGTGGGGGGCACAGGCCCCCCCGTCAAGGTGTGTTTTATGTTATGTTTTAAGTGGGTTTTTTTTGGGTTTGTAAGCTTTTGCTTACATGGGGTCGATGAATCATCGTTCGCTTTTCTAAGCATTCGATGATTTAATATAGACCCAAAAATCTCATGTTTTCCCTGCATGATTTGTCTTCTAATTCTATTATTTTTTAAAGCATCTGTTCTTGAGCCATCTCATATTCAGCCAGCCTTTTCTTCCTTTCAGCCTCTGACTTTTGTAATTTTAGCACCTCATCTGAATATCTGTTTAAAACTTCTTTAAATTTTCCAGCCTTTTGTTATTTGAGTTGATGCACTCCTTCAGTGTTTCATTTATTTTAATCAGCTCTGAGTACATTCAACTTATTCTTTTCCTATAGGTTACTGTAGGGTGGTGCAGTGGTGCAGCAGTTAGCATTGTTACCTCACAGCAAGAGGTTCTCCAGTTCTATTCCTGGCTGGAGTGCCTTCTGTGTGGAGTCTGCATGTCCTCTCTGTGTTCATGTGGGTTTCCTCTGGGTACTCCAGTTTCCTCCCATATTCCAAAGACATGCAGTAGTTGGACTGGACACTCTAAACTGGCCCTAGGTTTGAGTGTGTGTGTGCAAGCGTGTGGTACACCCTCTGAGGAGGATTGGGCCTCAGGCTAGCAACCCGACCGTGTAAAACCCGTAAAAACTACAGAAACAATGAGTGCTGGAGACTGCTTGTTGCCAGATGTACTGAAAGGCACAGTGTAGATGTGTGTGTGTGTGTGTGAGAGAGAGAGAGAGAGAGAGAGAGGTTACTGGAAGTCATGTCTTGCACCAAAGCTGGAGCTTGCACTGCTTTTTGTTGAACAGCTACAGAATTCTTCCCATTCAATGTTTTTCCTTACCTTTTGTGATTGGTTTTCTTTCAGGTTCTTTGAATTTCTTTTTTGCTGGTATCCAAGCAGTGCACTTACCAGACAATACCCAAAAAGACTAGTTCACTGGCTCTGTCTTCTGAGTTTCTGTTTTCACACTGGGAGAGCTGAACTTAAGCTGTTACTCAGTGTGCAGCCATCTTGGAAGTCTGATAGGTGAAGTTTTAGTTGCGTTTTAAATAAGTTTACATTTTGAATGTTTTTCAGTGATTGTTGGGATGCGGTTTCTCTAGTTTAGCTACATTATTTGACTAGAGACAGATCCTGCACTATTAGATGATTGGTTATAGTGATTTTCCTCTAGAGTGTAAAATTGTATTGGGGAGTGCTGTTGTATTAAGTTGTTAAGGACTGGGCAATTTTCTGGTTGTAGATAAGTTTGTGTATTGTAGTTTGCTGAGAAAGAACTATGTGAGGGAGCTACATGATGTGATATTTCTACCAGTTTAATTCTCTGAGGCTAGGCAGTGATGTTTTCTATCGTTATAGTTTACTTCAAATTTGGTTATTATGATATTGATCAAGTTTGTGCAAATGGAAATTTGACAATTCACAACTTACCAGTATCCTCCTGCAGGCTGCACCTTGTTTTTGCAGGAGGGCCATACCAATCAATCCCAGAGTATATCTGTGGATACCCAAGCCATCTAGTTTATGATTAAAGGAAGATACTGAATCACAATGATTAATATACAGTGGGAAAGTTTATTCCAGGGGTTTGGGAGGTGCTGTATTATGAAACTCTTCTGCCATCATGTTTTATTTATCTGTTGTCAAAAAATGTAGGTCTCTAGTCTTAGTACTGGTGCAGATATAGGACATGAAGAAAAACAGGAGGTCCAGCATAGTCAAGTCTCTAATGGCACAGCAAGTGAGACAGACATCTCCCTCAAAAGTCTGTAAGGCACTGAATAAAGGGATATACCTTCCATCCTCTTTTGGTAGTTTAGGAACTTTGCATCTGTGATCATTTTGGTTAGCAAACTTTGGGGTCTCTTTGAGACTGTGGTCCTCTTTATCATTCAGCACATCAAATGCTGATAGTGGCACAGGAAGAGATTAACTTTAGTCTTCATGTGGATTTCATCATATGAATGAATGCCGTTCTCCATTCACAATGTTTTGCCAAATCAGTGCACTGGATGTAGCCCCTCCCCATTCTGATTATGCAACATTTGCTCTTGGAATACAGCAGGCATGCTTGTATTTGTACTGTATATGTACATATACATGTGTACTTATCAAAATACTATTTCTCCAGTCACACTATTTTTCACTAGCAGCACACTATACCTGTTGTCCTGCCTGTAAATGACAGATTATATGATATCCTTTGTGTTGTGCATGCTTGTGCTTGTTTCACCTACCACCCTGCATCTGTGTAAGCAGGGTCTTAGTATATATAAGTAAAGGAGCCTGGCTGGTAAAAATCCTCTTGTGAGGACACTTGGTTGGTGATTTTTTAGGCTTTTAATCTTATCAAATTTGCTTGCACTTTTTTTGCTGTCCTTGTGGTATTTTGGTGTTTGGAATACTATACATATTTAAAATGCCAGCTTTTTACTTTACAGTGCCTTTGCTGGTTGTAAACCAATTTTCATAACATTTGACAGAGAGTGTGTCTGTGTAACAATGGATCTATGTGCTGTAAAGCTACTAATGGATACAATTTGCTACTGTTTGTTTTTTCCTTTTAGTATTCTTTTGATGTGCAGTTTATGAAGCAGGCTCTATGCATGTGAAGCAGAAAGAATGTTATGCTGTCATGTGGAGAGTGACTTTGTTCTTTTTAATAAGGTCATCTAAATATCTCAGTTTATTCTGAGTAAAGGAGAGCAGGGGTAGGGAATGACTGCTGAATTGTGTTTGGATGCCTGTAGCATGAAATGTTTTACTAATGTGGTATGAAGCAGGAGAATGACTCTCGGAGGACAAGTATTGGATGGTCTTGGATCAGTAAGTTTTGGCTCATCACCACTGTTCAAGTGAAACTCCATCAGAACTTGAAAGTTCCCACATCATTTTGCTGCTGTATCATTCCCTTCCTCTGGAATGTGTATTGTATATTAAAGAATAAGTAAAACTATGACAATGACTGTGGTGAGCACGTTTGAAATACAAAATGGACTTCTCTCAGGCTGGACACTGTGGAAGGTGAAAAGGAAGGTTTTAAGTGAAGGGAAAAGGTTGGCTAGCAATATTTCTGCCTGTTTCTTCAATAGGACAGTGTAGGCATTATTGGAATTCATTAACAATTGCAATACTGGACTACTGTTTGTTTTAGATCAAAGCAATAATGAAAGATCACAAGTACCAAGATCACACAGTACTTCCAGCCATCAGGGACAATTCTGAAAAGGTACATAGAGTTTTATACACATGTATAAGATGTAACCACTACAGGCAAAAATAACCATATAAACAAATGCTAGACAATAAATCACATAGTAGAGATTTCTGAGGTAATAGTCTAGTGTTACCTGCAGATTTAGTATTCATGGATCAACTGGCAGGATAATAAATTTAGTAAGCATTTACAACAGCAGCTAGAAATTTTAATCATATAGTCATAAATATTATACATCAAAGTATACATTATATCACTGGTGGTGCAGCTTAGCTTACTAATGCTGCTGGGTCTTGAACAGTACAATGAATACTGCTGATTAAACCCTTTTGTGGGATGCTTTACACTGCTGTCCACAGGCTAAAGAGGAATGTAGCAACTTTAAGGGATACTATTGCACAGAAAGAATCGGTGTAAGATTTCTGAATAACTTGCATCTCTTGATTCTGTCAGATGTTTTCCAGAAGCAAGTCAAGAGGGTAAGCAACAAGAATCAGTTATCTGTCTACAGCAACCTATGTGCAAGGACTGTGGTCCTGCAGAAAGGTCACAACATGACAAGCTATCAAACAGTGTCCTTGTATCTACATATATACCTGGGATTTGTCAATATGAAGCATACCTCTCAACCTGGAAGCATCAAAAATCTGGACCAAGGCCCATGAAAAATAGGTACAACTGGCCAGAAATCTGTATGCTGATTAACATAAAATGTGCATACATAATTATGTGACACAGTCCACTCCACTGGAATTGTTAAACGTAAACTGAAGAACACACAAAATTTGATCATGAAACACAAAATAAACAGAACAACAATAGTGTTTAATTTATATTAATATTTGAACTTGTATCAAACTTGGAGCTTGTGCAAAACTAAAATGCAATTTTCTTTTATAAAAATAAAATTAATTGTGCTTCAGCCTTCTACATTAATATTAAATAACATAAAATAGAACCAGAACAAAACTGTTTTATTTATATCAACATCTGAACTTGTGTAAAACTTTGGACTTGTATAAAACTAATATACAACTCTCATATAAAATAAAATGAACCACTACTAGTCTACTACACATATAAAATTTAAATAAATAACAATTTGTGTGAACATTACAATCAAATTAATTATTTCTAACAACTGCTACACTGACTGGTATAAAATTTAAATAAATACAAATTAAATAAGGTCTGTCTGACTTCTACACTGGTATAAAATAAAACTAAAATAAATACAAATCAAAATTTTACCTATTAATTAACTAACTACTGAACTAATACAAAGTAAACTCACTCACAGAATTAAAATGAAAAAAAAAAAAATGGCAACCAAATAAAATAACCAATTCTTCAGTTCATGGATTAGTTCCTCTTGCTCTTCACCTTCTTCAGTCATGATGGCCTCCGGCTCCAGATCTGGTAGTGCTGCCTGGAAGGCATGTTCTCTATTGTAAGCTACAGTTGCCCTTTCTCCTGCTTGTAGAATGAGTGGTGGGACTTCCACAGAAAAACAGTTACTGTTCTCATTCATTTTGATTGCTAGCAATGAGTTAAGTCTTTGGCAGGTAATGACTGCCTCAGCTCTGTTTTAACTTTTCTCACCATGCTGAATGCTCACTCAGGTTCACTATTCGAATGTGGCAAACAAAGCAGCATTAATATGAACTGCTTAAACAGAGGTATTCGTTCCATTTCAAGGTTTTGTAGGACTGTTGACCAGTACTTGAGGAAATGTGTATCTGTTTCAGAGTCCTGGCTGTGCTGTTGCTGTGGCAGCTTGAAGTTAATAACTTAGTGTATGCCAAATTCATCCTCAAGTCAACTACGCTCTTGCCATGACTTGCAAAGTCCTAGATGAGTTGCAGTGTTCGTTACAACTTCATTGTCAAGATTTAAATTCAAAGAAGGGTTCAATAAACTGCCAATATTTTGCAGTATAACATCACCAACAAGCAAATGCTTTCTCATTTTCAGGAGAACTACAACATAAAATGCTCTTACTTGCTTGTACAAGGTGTGCTTAGTCACAGTACCAACAATGTCATCACTATTTTCATGCAGATATTTTTCAACATCAGGTCCAACATGAAGGTATTGCTGGTGCAAAATATTATTGTCATCCTCAAAAAAAGAATCACCAGCTGATCTATTTTTTTAATTATATAATGTCTACTCATTACAGAAACTGGCCCTTGTGGTAGTGTATGTACTTTGTAAAAAGCAAGACACAGTTACTCTATAGTGTGCATACAATCCACAATTAACCTGCAAATTTAATTTATGTGTATTCATTTCTGAACACATATTATGGACTGCGCACATCCAGGACAACCTACCCAGTTAACAAAATAGAACACAGAAAGTAGCTAGTAAATGTTTAACTGCTGCTTTTTAGATCTTTAGAAAACATGTACAATGTATAACATGTTTCCCAAGTTAAGAGGCTTGTGTTGTCAAAGCTCAACATCTGTGAAAGCCTCTTCCCATATGCTGTTACTTATGAGATCTGTAAACCTGTCACAAAGTTCTCTGTTGTGGTTTAACACCTTCATCCAGTTTTTAAAGAACAGAATGGAGCAGGGAGCCAAGACTAACTGAAGCAGCACAACACAGTTTTTTTTACAACACAGGCCTCCCCATCATTCCCCATACCCCTCCTCCAGCTAGCCTGCACAGATCACTCTCTCTCTAATTGCATGCCACCACAAAGCACAGATTAGAGGCTGTCAGCTGGTGAACTGCGTTCGAGAACAAAAACAAGTGCAGACTGTATGTCTCTCAAATCTGTTAGCACAACAGTCAGTAGTTAGTGATAAAGCCAAAAATGTAAGGGGTGGGGTGTGTGGAAGCCAGAAGACAAAGAGATAGTTTAGTTTAATAAATATTGCCTTTATGAAGGTGGTACAGTAATACACTTTGCATTATAATACATTTTCTGAAGCATATGAAGTCTGACACTAAAAGTACCTGTCATTACTTTGCTTACTGTCTTAGTACAGTCCTCAATCTGCCAAGAAATGTACATTTCACAGGACAAAGCACCTTAGACTATTAACTGTATACTACTACGACAGCAAGCCCTACGCTGGGTAAAAGTGCACAATAAATACACAAACTGACATTACACCATATCACGATATAGGTTTAATAATATTAGCAACTGTAGCATACACACACTATGGGTAAAATAGGAAACAATTACTATCAGCTCACTAACAATTTCAGCTACAAAACTCACTGGATGGTTAAAATCTTTTACTTTATATTTGCAAAAAATTCTTTTGATGACTTAATTTAATTCAATATTATTTTCCATGAATATACTTATTAAAGCTTATAGAGTGGGGTGCCTGCCTCAATAAGAAACACTATGTGTTCTTAGCTCTATGTAATAATACAGGTTCAAAATCCATCTTGAAAGCTAACATTGCATTGCAGTTTCTTATTCATTATGCTACGCTATTAATCGCCACCTGGCACTTCATGATAGTCCGAGATATGTGAGATACAAAATGATGCATTGCATCAAATGTCACTAATGGGTACTGAAATTAAAATAAGCAGGAGGCACAGGTACAGCTCCATAGAATTAATTATTTAGTTATATGACAGCAGATATTATGGCCATACCTCTCAGTCTCTTAGAGCAAGAAATCTGGACAAAGCCAAAAATAATGGGGCACCAAACAAAGGCACATAAAGAGTGACACTTCTTAAATGCTGCTCTTCCAAACTTATACTGTTGACAGAATAACAGATTTTGCATAGCATAGATTTTCTGAAGGATGAAGTCTGAAAATCAAATGTTATGTCTGCTGCCTGGCATTATTTAGTTCTCAGAGATCTGCCACTTCCATAATTTGCCAGAAAACTACAATTTTATGAGAAATGGACCCATAGCAAAAAGCCAAAAGCTTAATTCCCCTCAGTAGTTTCAAGTATCTACAAGCACCAAAATGAAACCCACCCCAGCAAGCCATTCCCTTCAATAGTTTAAAGTATGTACATTACACAAGCACTGAAATGAAACATTTCCTCCACCCCAGTGATCCATTCCCTTCAGCAGTTTCAAGTATGCACATTGCACAAACACCAAAATGAAACATTTCCCCACCCCAGTGATCCCTTCAGCAAGACAAGGGCTGACATTTATACTCCTGACGGGAATTTGGCACTTTGCATTTTCGTTGTCTATGAACTGAACTGAAGACTGAAGAGTAGTGGTATGTGGTTAAGGAAACCATGGACTTTCAAGATGACAATGAAAGCGGAGGCTAAGGAGAAAAAAAAATACTCTACAGTAGTACAGTACTGCTGCTCTGAATCATCCAGTCCTCCACCACTCTGTTCATTACTTGACTCTCTCTGTCTAATGCTGCTGCAACTGCAAACACATTGCAGTACGGAAAAAGATAAACAAAGACAGAGTACAGTGCACACGCCCTCAAACCCTCAGCTGAATTCCAACAGGCTGGAAGTCTGCTCATGAAGCTCCTGCATGTGATGATGTCAGCAAAAATTCGCCCAAAAAAATTGAAAAAAAAAAAAGGAAATTCAGGAATTAAAGGGGCCACTCAGGAATTCATGGCACCCCATTATTTTGACCTCAAAACCAGTAAATACCAAAGAATGTGGTACGGCTGAGAGGTATGATATGAAGTTGCAAGTTAAACAGCAAGGTGACAGATCCAAAAGAACTTAAATTACTGATGGCTGGCTATTCCATCAGTAACTGTGAATATTTGCCGGCAATCATGTTTGGTAAATAGAAATGTTACTTTCAGCCATCATGGATTGTTATAGTATATCTACATTTGTGTTTTTAAATGGTGCCATCATGGATTGTTACTTACCCTGGACTGGTATACAGTGCCTTACTTGATGCAGCATTCTGTTTGCCTTTTGCACTGTTTGATACCACTAGCACAAACCAAAGAAAAGGTGCACTTGAAACAACTGAATACAAGAACTGGAGAAAGGCAATGATTGTTTTGGATGCACACTTTTTTAATAAACTGCATTGTAGCAATCCTTAGTATGGTGGAGCAGGCCATGAAATCCATACTTCCTGTGCTATCAGAGCAGACCATTTCAAGACAGTTCTACTATGTGGAGATGAAAGTTCTGTGGTTAGGTGCAATAAAGAACTAGAAGACAGAAGGAGGAAGAACCTTATCATGCTGAGTTCTGTTGAAAAAAAAAAAACAACATAGTTTTATGTGGGACTCAAAACTTTCCCCTTCAAGAGCACAGGGTTGATGCCAGATACATGAATAATAAAACATGAACATGTGGACGCTTTCATTGCCTGTACGGGGGTGACATCCTGAAGCAGCACTTTGATTCTGAAAATAAAAATGCTACTTACAGATCCAAGAATATCCAGAATTAAATGATTTCTGTCACTGGACACATGATTCAAAAGGAAATTATTGCAGACATCAAGTAGGCTGGTGGATGGCATTGTGTAATGGTAGATGAAGTCAGTGATACAAGCTATAACGAGCTACTGTTTTTTGCTGTCCGTTTTGCTGATGAAAACTTCATCATACATGAAGATTTTGTTGTATACATTGACATTAGCAGTGATGCTACAGATGAGAGAATTTGCAGAGAAACCTTGTTGAAAAGCTAAACCTGGAACCATGTAAGATGAGGAGTCAGTGTTCTGATGGGGTGGCAATATGAGTGTGAAATGCAAACATGCAGGAACAAGGACTGAAGTACAGTAAACAAATTTTGGTGTCGATCCCATCAGCTGAACAGATGTAGCAGTCTGTGAGACTCAGCTGATTCAGAATATGATGGGATTAATAGATAAGACTGTACAATTCTTTGAATACTCTCCAAAGACAGAAGCTATACTAAAAGAAGAAAAGAAGAGACTGCACACCGTGATGTCAGCAAAGCTGAGCCAAAAATTGTCTGTGCCTTAGAGTAAGTTGCTCATCAGCCTAGTCGATGTGAAGACATTGCACAAACAAATGGCATGGTAAAGAACATCACAGATTTTTAATTCATTGCATGTCTTGTCATCACAGCAAAATGTCTTCATTATTTGGGATCCTTGAATACTTCACTGCAAGAATCAGTCCTGGATGTGGTAAAGGCCATGGATCATGTTAACTTCTCATGAGCTGCCCTGAAAGATCTGCAAGAAAATGTTGAAGAACATCATTCCATGTGGTACCAGGAAGCCATGACAATTGCATCAAATACAGGAGTCTTGCCAAGTAGACTCAGAACAACAGCAAGGCAGATACACAGTAGTGATATAGTAGCAGAGAACCCTGAAGAGTACTTCTGTAGGGCTGTGACCATTCCTTTTGTAGATCACCTAATTTCAAAAATTGATGACAGGTTTTCCCAGCTGCACTTGCCCTACAGCTCATCCCAAAAATAATGATGCAGAAACAGCATGACTTTAATATTAGATCACTGGACCTGAACTCCTTCTGGGATGACCTGCCTTTAGCCTGATGGCTTACAAGTAGAACTGCACACTTGGCATGTTAAGTGGAGGCATTCTAATATGGTTCCAGGCATTACATATTCCTTAAATGGCTGTGACCTATGTCTGTTTCCAAATGCAAGTACAGTTCTGAAGATCTGTGAGACATTCCCCAACACAAGCTGTGAATGTGAAAGAGCAATCAGCAGACTTTGACTTATGAAGGCATACACAAGTTCAACTGTGACTGAGGACAGGCTGACTGGTTTAGCATTGACAATGACAGAATTCCAGCAGCTGAGGGCATGGTGCATGAATATGGTAAGCATCCAAGAAGACTTGAACTGCTTGATATTACGAATTGCGATGTTGACTAGGAGAGGGCACGGACTAGAACTACATGGAATTGTGACCTGACAAAGTGCAAAATAACTGGTTTCATAGCTCACAAAGTCTGCAGTTACTAAAATTCCACATTTTATAAATGAAGACTTTGGAATGCTATGACTTTGGGTCTACAGTATATATACAGTGACAGTGGTGTGACTTTGGGGCTACAAATTGCAAACTGAGACTTCTAGTTTGCTAAGACTTTGGGTCCATAGACTCAAAACAATGACTTTGTTGTGTACTGACTTTGGGTCTACAACTTACAGATATGTGTAGTGGATTGAATATGTACAAAAATATTGAGTTATGTTATGTCTACCCAGGTCCGTCTTTTCCTTTTGCATTCCATGTTTCCATTTACTGTCCTGCTTTGTTTTCTTATACTACAAATAAAATTAATTCTTTACAGCATCTGCCAATATTTCTGCTCATAGCTTTATTCATGCAATAAACTTTCAGTCTATTGATTTTATACAACTCAGTATTAAACTTAGTTTAATTTCTGAACCCAAAGGAAAATGATGGGTGAAGTTCCGTTAAACCTAAAATGTGTGGCTCCTTTTCACTTACTGCATCACACATCTCCCTTTCCTTTTCTTTACTTTCTTTTCCTACTTGTAGGGCTACATTATAAGTTGTTAATTCACCACAGTTTTTGTCCATAGTTTATTTTGTGGAATAAGTTTACTGTTTCACTGTTTTGTGGAAATCAGTGATCAACTTAACATTTTTGTACCTCTCAGCATTAAGTAAAAAGGAAGAGTGCATTTTCCTTTAACCTATGATGTACAGAACTGTGTACCAAGTAAAGTTCATGTTCAGCTGACAATAGTACCCCCATCCATATCAGTTATGGATCTGACACTGCCAATTACTTGCCTCTTTTCCGCTCTTCCTTATCACACATCAAGCATTTGCTGCCTACTTCAAGAAAAATTCTGTGAAGTCTGATTGGGGTGTGATGTGTCCATGGTGGGCTAGTAATCAAGGAGCCTGAATCCTCACCACTGACACTGGAGAGGGATGTGCACTTGGAATACAAATGGATACACTCAGTATTTTCAGATGCAGACCTCTCTGAATCAAGCACAATTTCCCTTAAGAGCACACAGGACACACACTCTGCCAGGGATCTGGGTGTCTCTATCTGCCTCTCTCCAGGTCCCCAGTAAGGCTCCCTACTAGCACTGTGAAACCAGTGCTTCATGTCCCTGCCCCAAGTAGCTGACACACACACACTCTATGAAATTTAATTTTCACACACACACACACACACACACACACACACACACACACACACACACACACACACACACACACACACACACACACACACCTTGGAAAGTCTGGCACAGATTACCCACTCTACCAACTTTGCCCAGACTATAAGGTATATTCCCTGCCACCAGTGAGTTACTATAAGGCTCTTAAAATGGTATCTTCTTCTTCTTCTTCTTCTTTCGGCTTTTTCCCGGTTAGGGGTCGCCACAGCGGATCACCTTGTCCGCACATTGAATGGCAGTGGAGTTTTACGGTGTCGAGTTGCCAGCCCGGCGCCCAACCTTCCACAGAAGGCACACTCACACGCACACCTAGGGCCAATTTAGAGTGTCCAATCCACCTGCAGCATGTCTTTGGGATGTGGGAGGAAACCGGAGCACCCGGAGGAAACCCACGCGACCACAGGGAGGACATGCAGACTCCGCACAGAAGGCACCCCAGCCGAGGATCGAACCGGAGAACCTCTTGCTGTGAGGCAGCAATGCTAACCACTGCACCACTGTGGCCGCCCAAGGCTCTTAAAATGGTATCTAATGGTGGTTAAATATTTAAATAAAGTTTTTAAATAAATTTTTTTTTTTTTTTTTATAAATTATTCTTTCCACATGGAATACCACTAGATGTACTTACATAACTGCTAAGTTCCTCTTAATTTCCTTTATCCTCTTATTACTGTATATTATGCTAGTATTCTCACAGAATGTCACTTGTAACAATATTTTTGTCACAATATTTTTACTATTTATGTTATAAGTACTGCATTTTTACACTTCATAACTATGTCTCCAGTTATAATGCTTTCTTTTACTCTGTTATTTTCATGTATTTCTTTAATGTAAATTCATTTTAAACTTTGGAGCTTATCTCCCCGGGCCTCTACTGAAAATGGAGATATATCCAGCTAGACAAGCCCGGTCAACAAATGTAAAATAAAATAAATAAATAAATAAATAAATAAATATATTTAGTAAAAGAACAAGAAAATACTAAATATATATTTATAGTAAACCACAAAGTTCAAGCCATAGGAAATATTGAAAATAACATTGATGGAAAGACTCATACAAATGAAGAAAAACAATCTCTAAGCTAAGCTTCACTATATTCCTGACTGAATCTAAGAGAATTGCTATTCCCTAATAACTTACTTGACAGAGCAAGGCACAATGAAATATGTGAGCAGTCTTTCTAGTCAGGTTCCCCAAAGAAGAATACTCAGTACTCAGAGATTATTCCCTGTAAAATGTAATATCCAAGATGGCTTGCAGATTGACCTCATCTGGTAATCTGACTCTAGGTTGTCACAGTTTCCCCCTTTGAAGCTGAAAATGGAATTTAATATAGATGGCTACAATACACATATACATGTTTATGGCAGTGCCTGGGGCTTCCCCTCCTTTTACTGAGCCAATGAACAAAGGCTTCTTCTAGGCACACTATCTCCAGCCCAATTCAGCATTGTGGGGTGCCATTTTAATGGTTTAACAGGTCATTTACATTTCCCTTATTTTTTTTAAAGTAAGCTAGCTGATTAGCCTCTGCTGTCTCAGTATCCTCTTTTAAAACATATACATTTAATTCAGTTTCAATAATACTTGTACATTTCTTTTCAGTCCAGCAGGGTGCACTGTTGATACATTTTATCACAAGCAAACCTCACAAATTCATTTTCATCACAAGCATCTGTACAAATCAGGTTGATATATAAATGGCATATAGTTATTTACAAAATTCCAGCTAGCTGTGCCGGCACAAATCATACATCCACTGCCCTATGTCTCCTGGCATGGCGGGCAGTACCTCCTATTGTCACAACTCTCCCCCCTTTGAAGACTCAAGCTAGTTTTAAAAGTGACCCTTAAGAAACAGGGCTTGAGAGAAAGAAGCCTATCTGGGAATGTTACCTCATTCCCTGTCTTCAGAGCCCATCTACATTGGCATTGCTGACCCCACTATGGTGTTGTACTGTCACGTCATATGACTGCAATCCTAAGCTCCACCTTAATAACTTGTCATTTTGCTGGCTGGCTTTATGTAGCCATGTTAAGGGGTTGTGGTCTGCAAGTACAGTGAATTTCCTTCCATACAGATAAGGCTGAAGTTTCTGCAGTGTTCATACTATGGCTAGACATTCCTTTTCTACAGCTGCATAAAATTTCTCCCTGGGTTGGAGTTTACAGCTGAGATATAGCACTGGGTGCACTTCTCCCTCTGAGAAAACCTGGCTAAGTACAGCCCCCACCTCATGGTTTGAAACATCCACCTGCACAACAAATTATTTGCTGTAATCTGGGCTGGCTAACAAAGGGGGTCCTCTCAAAGCTCATTTAAGCTTCTGGAATATGGAATACCTGCTCACATGCTGGGATTCATACTACCTTATCTAGCCTGTTTTTGCTTCTCAGATCTGTGTGGGGAGCAGCTATTGTACTATAATCGGGGACAACATTTTTATAGTACCCTGCTGTCCCTAAGAATGTCCTCATGTGCTTTTTGATAGTGGGGCAGGCCATGCCTGTAAGGCTTCCACTTTGGCAGGTTCTGGCCTGATCTTACTACTTTCCACCATATGTCCCTGGTGGGAGACCTCTGCCATATCCACTTGACACTTACTAGGCTTAATGGTCAGCCCTGCCTTTTGCAGTCTGCCCAACACCTCCCTGACATGCTGAAGGTGCTCTTACCAGGAATGTCTGTAGATGGGAGACCCAGGGACTGCCAGACTCCTGGATTACTCCCAGTTAAAACATCTCCTGTATCTCCTCCCTCAGAGTCTGTCTGACTCATTCAGGCACCCTGTAAGGGGCCTGCTTTGTAGGTCTTTGTGGCCTTGTATCCACATGGTGCTGCACCAGGTGGGTGCACCCTGGTTTCCCAGTGAACATGTTCCCAAACTCCTGTAACACTGCTTAGATTTCTTGATTCTGGGTAGGGGATAACTACTAGGACATTGCTACCCCTTCCACTGAAGTGTCAGTCCGAGCCTCATTGAGGAGATCACTCACCAGATCCCCCTCAGACTCCTCCTGCCATCCACTGCAAATACTCAGCACAAGGGCCTCCCTATCATGGTAAGGCTTCATCATGTTAACATGGTACAATTTGTGCTCCTGCCTTCTGCCTAGCAGTTATACCATGTAGTTATCATCACTGACATTCCTTACTACTTTGAAGGGTCCCTCCAAAGCTGCCTGCAGCTTATTGTGTCTGACAGTAATGAGCACCATCACCTACTGTCCCACAGCATACTCTCGGGCTCTACCATTCCTGTCATGCTAGACCTTTTTCTTCTGTTGAGCTCCTGCCAGGTTCTCCTGGGCCAAGCCAATGAGCTCCCTAGGCCTTGTCCTGAGGTTTTGGAAATATGCTACAAGAGACTCCTTGTAGGATTCACGCTCACCCTCTCACTCATCAAAGATCAGATCTAAAGGTCCCCTCACCCTATGCCCATACAGCAACTCAAAATGTGAAAAACCTGTGGATTCTTCGGGTACCTCTGTAAGAAAACAAGAGATGGGGCAAATATTTGTTCCACTCTCTCTTAAACAGGTCTGCAAAGACATGTAGCATGGTCTTTAGTGTACCATTTAACCTATCCACAGGACCGTTAGTCTGTGGATGATAGGAGGTCGTCTTTAGGTGCTTCACCCCACAATGCTCCTACAGACAAGCCAGCAGGTCTGACATGAAATTGGCACCTCTGTCTGTCAGTCAGTATTTCTCTTGGGAAACCTACCCTGCTGAAAATCTCTAGCAAGGCATTTGCAACCTTCTCTGCCTCGATGGAGGACAGAGCTACTGCTTCAGCTTATCTAGTAGCATAATATACTGCCACTAGGATATACTTCTTCCCTGTGGAACTTGTACTCAGAGGCTCCAAAATATACACACACACACACACACACACACACACACACACACACACACACACACACACACACACACAAACAAAAAACACACCTGGGAAAGGCTGGCACAGATTAACCACTCTACCAACTTTGGCCAGACTATAAGGGAGATTCACTGCCACCAGTCAGTTACTATAACTCTATTAAAAAGGTGTCCAATGATGCTGAGTGAAGTTAATATTAATGCAAATATTAATGCTGACCAAACAACAAGGCTTTCAGGAGTGGCCAGAGTTATCACCAAATGAATATGTGCAAATACTCTTAAAGCTTAAACATTTCCTAAAAAGGACCATCCCCAGAGAAAAGTTTAAATAAATGTAATAATAAATAATAAAAGAACAAGAAAATACTAAATATATATATTTACAGTAAACCCTAGAGTTCAAATCACATGAAATATTGAAAATAACATTGATGGACTGACTCATACAAATAAAGAAAAACAATGTCTAAACTAAACTTCACTTTATTCCTGACTGAATCTAGGAGAATTATTATTCCCTAGCAACTTACTTGATACAGCAAGGCACAATGAAATATGTGAGCAGTCTTTCTAGTTAGGTTACCAAAAAAGAGTACTCAGTACTCAGAGATTACTCCCTGTAAAATATAATATCCAAGATGGCTTGCAGAATGACCTCATCTGGTCACCTGACTCTAGGTTCTCACAGTATCCTCCTTTGAAATTGAGACAGGAATTTAGCATAGAGGGCTACAATGCACATCTAAATGTTTATGGCAGTCCCTGGGGCTTCCCTTCATTTTATTGAGCAAGTGAACAAAAGCTTCTTCCAGACCCACCGTCTCCAGTCCTATTCAGCACTGCAGGGTGCTGCTTTAATGGTTTGACTGCTCATTTACATTTCCCTTATTTTTCTTAAAGTAAACTAACTGGTTAACCTCTGCTGTCCCAGTATCCTCTATTAAAACATATACATTTAATTCAGTTACAGTAATACATGTACATTTCTTTTCATTTGAGCAGGGTGCACCGTTAATACATTTTACCACAAGCAAACCTTACAAATACATTTTCAGCACAAGCATCTGTACAAATCAGTTTGATATACAAATGGCATATAATTATTCACAAAATTCCAGCTAGCTGTGCTGGCACAAATCATACATCCACTGCCCTACCTCTCCTGGCATGGTGGGCAGTACCTCCTATCATTGCATGGAGTATCAAAATGCATATGCAAACACTTCCATACACACATCCTCAAATTCTAGACTTTATTTCATACTTGGGAGCCATACAAATGCCCCCTCTCATTGTTCCTTTGTAAATTACCTTTACATTCTCTTTTCATAATCTTTCTAAATTCCTCTGGATGACTCAGAGTTAATTTACAATATTTGCATGTCCTTGCAATTATCCCTTTTTTCACAGCAGTTTCTGTTCTAGACTCAGCTAAAACGTCTACTAGAACTGGTTGTTCACTTAGCATTCTTCTGTTCCATTCTCTTTGCCTATACTTTGTTAACAATCCCTGTTGTCACAGCTCAGGGTAGGAGCTCAACTTAATATAATGCAAAAGAAAATTGTCATATGCACTTAACATCATAATTTAATACAATACAAAAGAATTTGTCAATAACAGGAATATAATTTAATGGAAGGAAAAAACAGAGAGGGCAGTGTGCTTAATACAGTAAAAACATTGGTGACACAAGTGCAGTGAAAACATTTAGAAGTAGATAAGACTAGGCTAGGCTGGACTTTTACATGAAAAACAGTTGCAGTGACAAGGTGACACACAAGTACAGTGGAATATTATGTTAGACTACTTAACCTGGGTCAAAACATGTACAAATCAATGAACTACCTAAATGGGATTTGAGAAGGTTTTTAAAGGTAATTTTGTTGGCTGTGAACCTTATGTTAAGAGGCATGGTGTTACAGGTTTTTGTGATGTAGTTGGAATACAGGGAGTCACCAGCATTGATCTTACTTCTGGTTATGTTAATTAGTGATTTGTTACCTGATCATAGTAATCATTTGAGTAGTGGTTTAGTAGGTTTTGTAAAGCTGGTGTTTTTTCAGGATCATAAGGTATCTGATGGGCCATTGTATAAGTTGGTTAAGGGTGAGCAGATTGGGTAGTTCTAACCAAGATAGTTGTTTAAGGGCTTGGCAGTGATGAGTCTGATAAGCTGAATCAGTCATGAATTTTGTTATTTTGTTATAACAGGTATTTATTTTGGTTAAGTCTAAATTGTTAAGGTTAGTAAAAATGGGGGATACATAAAGAAGGGTGGAGACTAGGTGGATTCTTGCACTAGTGGTCTTTAGTATTAATGGTAAGGTATTTTTTACAGCTGTATAGGGTTGTGAAAAACCAAGATGCTGCCAGTCCAGCTAGATGGAATTTTGTAAATAATTATATGTCACTTGAAAATATGAATGTGACTTATATAGTAATGTGACACTGCCAGCCCAGCTAGATAGAATTTTGTAAATAATTCTATGTCAGTTGTGAATAGTAATATGATGTGTACGCTTGCCTTAAAAAATGTAAGAAAACTATATGTTCTGTACTGAGCTTCAAGATTGTCACCACAGTGCACCCTGCTGGAAATGAACAGAAATGTGTATAAACTATATGTCAGTGCAAATGTATGGTTTCATAGTAGAGATTAGGACATACAGAGTTAACTTGCAAAACTCGAAGAAAATACGTTGATAAGTAAAGAGTTTTACGATGCATTATAAAGTTAGTTTATCTCAGCTAAGAGAGAGGATGTCTAGGCTAGGGGCTTCTTTCTATTGTCTGGAAACAGAGGTAATTACAGGTTTCCATGGTAATTGTTTTATGACTTTCAGTTTCAGGCAAGCTTCTAAAAGAGAATTGTCAGCTTCTGAGAGATAAGTATTTTTAACAGAGACATGTTAAAAATTTAAGTTCCTGCTAGCTTAGGAAACTTAAGCAGAGGTGACAAAAATGATGTAATGTGAGATGATTCAGCAGTAATGTGCATTATTAACTTAAAAACTATCTCAGAGAAAAAGTCAGGCATTTTGTATCTTGTTCTGGACCTGTAAACATCACCAGCACTTTTTTTCTCTGTAAGTAAGTTATTTAGGTACAGTGATTTCTCTTAGAGATAGATAGAAATACAGTAAGGTTAGTCTAGCTGTTTTCTATATTTATGTGAGACTGTACTACAATGTTGTTTTACAATATTTCCTGTGATTCTGAACTCTACTGTAACTGTGTTGAGTTAATGAGTATTGTCTTGTCCTTTTATTATTTATTATTAAATATATCAAACATTTTAATTGTGGCTGGTTTGTGTAGAGAGATATATAAGCTCTTAGGGTACTTGCATGTATTTGGTGATACTGTACAAGCCACTCCTAAATAGCCTTCAAGTCTTAGTCACACTTAGCATTTGGATAATATTAATATTGCACAGTAGAATTGGACACCCTTTGGTAAGGGCCTTTATAGTAGCTGATAAGGGTGGTTGGTTGCAGGTGCTCAGCTTGACATGTATGGGCAGTCTATTCCAGAGTATGGGAAGTGTCTGGGTCAGGAACTTATCCCTCCAACATGTTTTGTTCATTGTGATGACCAGGTTTAGATCCCTGGAGCATGTGGCTCTGAGAGATTGGGATTTCTTTAAGTATAGCATGTCCAACAGCACTGGGTTTGACATAGCCTTGTATGTTAAGCAGAGATTGCCTCTGAGTAGGCAATATGCGACAGAGTATAGCTAGAGTTTTTTTAGATGGTCAGCATAGGGTATCTGCTTTATGCTGTGATTCTTTTAGTGAGGTATTTCTGTGGCCTTTCCAGTTGTTGCAGATGTCTTGTGAGGTACATACCAAATGGGGCATTGTACTCTATAATGGGTCTAATGAGAGATGAGTACAGTGGGGCAATGAACTCCTTTTCTGGATGAAAAGCCCTTAGTGATGAGGTGTGCCACATAGAAGGAATTCCTGACTGTTGTGGCTATGTGGTTATCGAAGGTGAGACCACTGTCCACCTGTGTCCCTAAGTCCCTTATCACACTTTCGGTGTTTAGTGTACTGCCACTTATGTGATAATTCATGTGCACATGTTTTTTTCCCCAAGGGAATAACTATACATTTCTTGGCATTGAGCTTGAGCCCATCACTCTGGCACCAAGCATCTGTTTCTGTAAGGCCCTTTTGTAGAATATCCACATAATTTGGGGATTTAGTAATGGCTCCCAGTTTGCAGTCATGTGAGAACTTTGTTAGCCAGAGTCCTTTAGTGCTGGCGTGTACTTCAGAGAAGTAGATGCCAAACAAGAGCAGTCCCAGGACTGAACCCTAAGGTACTCTACTTGTCACTTGTCTGGAGCTGGATTTTGTCTAAAATTAAAAAAAAAATCTAAGTTGAACTTCATGTTTTGATCTATGATAACACCTAGAAGTTTAGTTTGGGTGACTGCTATAAATGTAGGCATTGCTACTTGAAGTAATTGTAAATGGGGTTGGGATCTGTGGCTTTTGTGGGTTGAAACATCAGCTTAGTTTTGTTTGGTTTAGGTATGAGGTGGGTATTGGATAGCCAGGATTCTATTGCAATAAAGGATTCTTGTGTTATTTTTTGAATTTGCTGGAGTGATGGGGGAGAACAGATTATGGTTGAATCATCTGCATATTGAACTAAGTTAACATGTAGGGTGGCAGTATGAAGGTTGTTGGTAAATATAGTAAAGAGAAGCAGACCAAGTCTAGACCATTATGGGACACCTAAAATAACAGGCAGAATGGGAGATAGCATATTTTGCCATTTTACTGACTGACTGACTGTGACCTGATAAACAGTCCTGGAACCAAGCAAGTTTGGAGTAGCTTTGATTAAGTTCTGGAAGTGCAGTTCAGAGATTATGTGAAACAGTTATCAAAAGCCGTAGACAGATCCAGAAAGATAGAAGAAATAAGGTTGTCTTCATTTCAATGCTGATTAGTCATATTAGTAAAGCTGATAAGGGCTGTGCTAGTGCTGTGATTAGGGTGGAAACTATGTTGAGTATTAGCCAGAAGCTTGTTATCTGAGATATAGTTTAGAATTTGTGAATGTATGCATCTTTCAAGGATTTTTGATAAGGGTAATAAAATGGCAATAGGGCGGTAGTTTGATAGTTCTGCAGAGTTGTCTCCTTTGTGTAATGGTGTTATAAGAGATATTTTCCAGAGGCAGGGATATGATCTTCAGAAATGGACCAGATGATTAATATAGAGATTGGATATGTAATGGCTTTGGCTACATTTTTGAGAAATTCAGCAGGTAGTTTATCTGCTACAAGGGTTGTGGGTTTGAGTTTATTAAGGTATATTCTTTTACAGTTTTTTTGGGACTGGTAGGAGGGAAAATTATTTGTTATTCTGAGCTTTGGATGAGAAGTTGGGAGGAGGTGAGGGGCAGTTGTTTGTGTGGGCTGGAATAGATTTGATGAAATATTTGTTAAATTGAATGACGATATTGTCAGAAGAGTTACTGTTTGATGGGGGGATGCCAATTTTGCCTGGTTGTAGTATTTTATTAATGGCAGACCAGAACTTTTTTGCTTTATTTTGTATTTTGATTGAATGTCAGTAAAGTGTTTTTTTTTTGTCCATTCTGATCTGCTTTTTTTGGTTTTATTTCTTAGTTCATGGTACTTATGTTAATTTGCTGCAGATTTATTGTGGAGCCATATTTCCCAGGCTTTATCCCTTTCTTTTAGAAGTGATCTTGTCTCTTTCATAAGCCAAGAGGCGTAGTTGGACATTATTCTAATTGTTCTAGTGGGGGCTAATTTATTTAGGATGTTCTGAACCAATTCACATATGGCTACACAGTTTATCACCATATCCTTAGTTTTATCTTCATTTATTCTATAGCCCAGAAAGACTTAACACTGATTCAAAATGTTCCACAATACTGAAAAAAACTTTTCTGGATTTATCAAGGACAAAATAATATCATCTGCAAATAAAGTTAACATTTCTTGATTACTATACCAGTTAAATCCTTGAATTTGAGAGTCACTTATTTTCTTTGCTAATGGCTCTAAATATAAAGTAAATTATATTCTTAAATAACTCTCAAATATGCCTATTTCATACATTCTGATGTTTTTAACAGAAAGTAGAAAACTGCTAATGTCCTATTTATATCATTGTTCTGCATCTGCATTTTGGTTATTATCGGTGCATGACCTAATTCAGTTACTGGATGGGTGTCACAACTTTCATTTAAATGCAAAATATCACATGAAATATAATTTCTTTCCAGTTTATCCAATCTTAGGAAATAATATGTAATTTCCGAGTTTCTACTGTTGAATGCTGTTGAATTCACATCTTCCATACCTCATATATGTCAGAAATTTCTACTCATATATCCTCATATACTTCAGAAATTTCTACTCTGTTTGTCATGTTTTTCTTTCTAGATCCCCATGAAAAATAATCATTATTGCAAATCAAGTTCTGCTTCCTACTCATAAATGATGTTCCTGAAAACTTATTAGTTCCCCCAAAAGTCAATTAAGCTCCATAACAGTAGTTTTTGGTAGAATTAAATACATGCTAGCATAATTTTCCTCCCTTGTCAATAATCCCTTACTACCACAAATTTACCACTATTGTCTCCCCCTAACATTATCGGGGCCTGTTATTAGAATCAGTATTATTGCTCTGTGTTTCCTTTGTCCCAGATATTCTGCTGAATAGCTACCCTAAAATCCATTATTTCTCAAATTAACATGCTGATTTGTGTCTCCTGTAATATTGCTATTTGCACCCTCCACTTTTCTTCTATACCTCCTTGGCTGAAATGAATGTGCTGATGAGCTCCCTCAGACATGGTTCCAGTCCTGTCCTGGATCTGAGAAAAAAAGACCTGCCTGGTCAAGATTTTCTAGATACTGGACACCCTGGGAATTCACCTGTTTGATATTCAGAAGAACATGGGCTCCTTGTATTTCTGCTTGCTTCAGCAGGTTGGAAAGGGTATAAGGGTGCTTTCCCCCTCCTGTGGTGAAAAAGACTCTTGAACACGTTCCCACTTTTCTCCCATGATTTCTCATTAGCTAGTAAAATTTAGAGAAGAAAAACCAAAGGTAATTTGCATTGCTTCTTGGTGAATGAGAAAAGTGGGGTTCAGGCTCATAGGTCTGTAATGGTATTAGAACCCACGTTTAGTCGACGTTGCTCTGTTAGCTCCCCTGTTCTAGCTGGATCTCTTACATTTGATTAAAGCTGCCAGAATGGCTTCAGTTCATCAGACTTATACTACTGATTGGAAGAGATTCTTAGGCTGAGAAGCGAATTATCCTCAGTACTTCGGTCAGTCTGCATGTGAGAGAGACCCTTCTCAAACAACTATTTGATCTGGGTCTTATTTATTCCACTTGTAATAGTTTTGTTTCTGTCATTTTTGTTCATAATAACCTTGTGAGTGGCAGAACAGTTGCCCACCATAGGCTTGTCAAGTATTTCCTTAAGGGGATTCTGCAGTTTCATCTGCCTTTGAAGAAACTGTCTTCTCCTTGGGTCTTGCACATTACAATTTGCTAGGTTTGCCTGTCCCTTGTTCAGACTGGCTGGCTTGGCAGATCTAATTTTTATATCTTCGGATATACTTTCTTTGTATCTGTTACTTAAATCAATTAGATCTTGTAGTCACAAGTCTTTATCTGTGAAAAACTAAGCTTTGTTTTCATAAGACTCTGGTATCCCTTGGAGCTAACCATTTCCTTCTGAAAGTCATCTCAGAGTGGTCTATTAATTAATCCAGTCCTCTTACTGTTTTTCTTCTTGTGTCAATAACTAGATGAGAGAGAGACTATCAATACCCTTGATATTTCCTACTAACTATGACTATATCTTAAGCATGTGCTTGACTCCAGAAAGATGGAACAGCTGTCTTGTTTCTTTTGCCCTAGATAAGGGCATTTTAGGTGTAAATGATCTGTTAAAAAGTCTGCAGTTGTGTGCTTATTAACTTTCTGCCATCATCTTGTGTTTGGATACCCTTTCCATCTAGTTTCTTTGGAGAGAGTTTTCAGTAAAGTGGAGAAGTATAAAATTGTATATTCTTACATATGCTTTACATACATGCTTGATCAGTTTGTGTGGTATAAACGAGGGACTGTAGGGGATGAGTACACTGTCCTTGCATGACATTGCAATGTGTAGCAGCTAGAGAAACCAATGATGTTATGCTAGTACAGGAAATTTTAGCAGAGACCATTGCAGACAGCCTTCTCACAGATAAACTAATTCAAGAAGTTTCCATATCTGTTATTTGTGTGTACCTGGATGACTTGCCCGTGAACATCCCCATCAAAGAACGAAAAAGTGCTTCAGTGGGACAAGGCCTTTGACTTGGTGAATTTCCAAGCATTGCAGCTGCTTCTTTCACAGAGGATGCTGTTCATTGCACAGGAAACATAGTATTCCAAAGACCCACTCCCAGATTTGAAAGAACTTGTCTTGTTAGCTCAGTATTAAAGCCAGACCATTACTGAAGACTCTTCATTTCATGACAGCTACCAATCCATGGGTTTCTCTTCATGTTTCTGCATGAGACTGTCAGAATCATCTTTAATCACCAGTCTAGCTCACCTGGTTCATCTTTCCAAACCAGCCCTTCAGCAGTTGAGCTGGTACACAAGTTGTAATTTGCAATCCTGTTAACTACTCAGCTGATCTTGCTGGACATTGTTTATAGACTGTGTAAACTTTTACTGCTCGAGCACCAGATGGTTGTGATCCAGTATAGTCAAAACTCTGAACCAGTGATGGTCCAGCTTTCAAACTTTATGGGCACTTTCCACATGTTCTAACTGTTAGGAGCTCGAGTGCAGCTTCAGTATAAAGACAGAAGGCCAATTTAGTCAGAGCTTTTTTGCCACCAAAGAGTCATCCTTCACTGGGCCTAATGGTGCAGTTGTTTGGCTAGTAATCCTTCAAGGCTGAGCAGATAAGTATCCACTAGGAAAAACCTTTCACTAAAATTTATTTTTCTGTGGAGAACTTGCATTTTTCTGATTAAAGTGTTATGTTTCCTAGGAAACTGAATATTTATGGACTGTTATTGCTTTTCTAAGGACGTTTGTGTGTAAAAGCGTATATGAACATTTGATGTAGAAAATTCTATTTTTAACAGAATTTTCCTTCAGGGCTTGTAGGTTTGTATTTTTGGGGCAGAAAACTGTTCTTGTGTGGGACTGTCAGCAGTTCACTTACCTCAGTACGACTTGTTCTCTACTTGTCCAGGCTCTGCTATCCATCTTCAAGGTCTCTTTCTTGGGTAACCTATTGAGCAGCTATGGGTCTCAATGGCTTTACCTTTCCCTTTCTGCAAGAAGAAGAAAGTTGTTAGGGAGTCTGTAGACATCAGCCTGGCTCCTACACTACTTCAGTTGCTGGTGGGTGACTTTGCTGTGCCTGCTCTTGTTTTCTTACACAATTCATTTTTGTCCCCTGGTTCTTCTGATGTATTTACAGCTTCCAAGGACCTAGTGATAGCTATGTCCTTTGCAGCTGTAGGGCTGTCCTTGGGGTGGGGGTGGGGGTCAAGGAAGAACCTCTGTTGTCAGTCTCAGGGGAAGGAGAGGGTGAAGGTTCTTCACTCAGCTGAGATAGGGACCTTGAGTCCAGGATGAGTTTGTCTACCATGAGTCAGGCATTTTCCAAGGACTTACCCAGGAAAGGTGAACACAGTCAGGAAATATTAACTTCCACTGTTTATATTTCCTTGTTGAACAGGGAAATTCCTGGGATTTGCCGAGGAGTCCATTTCTGTATTTTTCTTGCCTGTTTCAGGCAACTAAAGAAAGAGTTCACTTTCTTTCTGACTTGGATTTTTAGTCAGAAGAATAAACGTTGCAGGACAATAATGGTACTTTAGGGATGTCTTCTCGATCTGAACATTCTGATTTTGAGGAAAAATATGGTTTCAAATTTCCCTCTAGAGGAATTTTCTTTTTCTGACAGATAATATAAGATGGAAGAGGTTTTTCTTTGGGAGCAGAATGAAATTCTTATTGCACAGAAAATGTATTATGATTTGATAGAACTGGGTATGCCTAAATCTGCAGCTGCTCCTCCTGTTTTGCATGTTTTAGAGAATGTTTTTTCCTCAGTGCTGTTAGATTGCCTGACAGTCAACTTTCTGCTCCCAGAAAGTCTTACAGGTTCTACAGGGTTCCTTAGATTTATGAGTATTTGTTTTCCAATCCTAAATCACATCTAGCATTAATTTGTCTAACTGAATCTGTTTCTGCTAGACAGGTTACTGCTGCTAACCCCACTCCCCCGATGAGGAAAAACTTTAGACAAGTTAGGGAAGAAAGTGCATTTTTCTGTTATTATAACTTTCAGAATTTAAATCGTCAAGCTTATATGTTAAAAAATTTAGTTTTATCTTTTGACAACATGCAAAAGTTAATACTTAACATCCCTTCTTTTGAGGTACAAATTCTTTGAATGCCTCTAACAGCTGCTTCACATGTTACTAAGCATATTTTAAAATCTGCTTATGGTGCTGCTGATTCTTCTTTCAGGCTTCTGCTTCTGGGCCAGTAATGAGAAGACTGGCTTGGCTTCATTCTCAAATCCTCCCTGAGGATGTTAAAACTGAAGTTTTAAATTCTGCGTTAGACAAGGGAGTGCTGTTTGGCCCTTCTGCAGTTGAGGTGCTCAAGAAGTGTAATGAAAGGGGAAAGTTGATTAAAGAGGTGACTAATATTTTTCAACACTTCTTTTTAAAATAAATAAAAATTCCCTGCCTCCTCAGGTCTCTTTTTCAATAAGTAATTTAAGTATCAATGAACATTTAAACAGAATTTAACAAGCAATGGCAAGGAGGTTAAAAAGGCCTCTAAAAATCAAGGAAAGTCCTCAAAGTCAGCATGGTTATTTGCTTGTTTGCCCCCTCAACCCTGGCAACATCTCCACCTCCATGAGGCTCTATCTTCCCTTGTGATATCATTGTGTGGCAAACAGATGGGTTTTAAAGGTAATTCACCAGTGGTACACTTGGCAATGATAACCCTCTCCCTGTCTCAGGGAATTTCTCCTTGCCCTGCTAGTCAAGTATCTTTGTTTCCACCCATAGCAAATGCTTGCTCAAGGAGTAATAGAAACAGTACTTCCCTGCCAGATGGAGCAAACACATTTATTCAAAGATTTTTCTGGCACTAAAGAGGGAAGTATCCTGGAATCCTGTGCCAGACCTTTTTTTTCTAACTTACGTTTCAAGATTCTGATGTCCAAAATGCTTTCCCCTAATTCCTTTTTACCCCTGCTCCCTTCTGTAGCTTTTATGGTAAAGTTAGATTTATCATCCAGTTCCCATTGGCAAGGTATTTGGACTTTTTTTATTTAGAATTTTCCGTATCTGGATTATATAATTTATGTGTCTTACCATTTAGATTTTCTACTGCACCATGGGTATTCACAAAGTGTCTGGCTCCAGTAATTATTTTTGGTAGCCTTCAAGGCATACACATTTTCCATATTTGGATGATTGTCTTAGCTTTGCAGATTCTTTTTTCATCTGTCAAAAGAGTCTTAAACAAATGTTCAGAATCTCTTAGTTAGTCTGGGTTTTCAAATTGATTTTCAAAAACTCTTCTCTTACCCTTCTCACAGAATTGTATTTCTGGGATGTCTTTTAAATTCTGCCATGGGATGAATATTTTTTTGCCCTTCAGACAAAGTAGAGATGTTGCAACACGTCTTGCTACATTTTTCCATTTAAAGTCTGGCATTTGCAAGGAAATTTCTCAGGATTTTGAAGTACATGGCTTAAGTGATTTTCATAATCCCATGGCCAGATTCCATATGAAAGAATCCAGTGGTACCTCAGATCAGCACCTTCACCCTTGATCTTTTCTAATCCCTGTTTTGGGATTTGTAAGAAGGAAGATTCTGTGGTGGGTAGACCAGAACTCTTGCAATCCAGTTCTCCCATTCTCCCTTCCAACCCTTTTTCAGTCTGTCACTATAGATGCATCAGACCTGGCATGGGCAATGGTTTCAAAATGGGTGAAAGTGCAAGGTCTGTGGATCCCTTGCAACAGACAGACAGACAGATGCACATAAATGTCAGAGAGATGTTGACTGTGATCAATGCATTGAAAGCTTTAAATTATCTTTGGTCCCCAGGACCTGTACAAGTTTACAAGGACAACACCACACTGATGTGATACATAAACAGACAGGGGTTACCAGATTATGCTGTCTTTGCTGACTTGCTGTGCTTGCCTGGGAGGTAACACCTCTGCTCAGTTTGACTCATCAGGCTTCATACATTTCTTCAAAGCAAAATATTGTAGCAGACAAGCTAAGCAGAACTAGGATAGATTCTCACAAATGGAAAATTCACCCTGTGGTCTTCCGGTAATTGATCCACCTCTAGGGAATACCTCAAGTAGATCTGTTTGCTTCCTCTCAGAACAGATGTCTAAGCACATTCTGCTGTAGAACTCCTTACAGGCAGACCTGGAAGACAGATTCTTGTTCCCATGGGCTGAAATGATCCTGTATGCTTTTCTAGACTTTCCATTGATCTCCAGGGCTCTTCTGAAAATCCAGAAGGACTCTTCAAAAACTGTAGTGATGACTTCCTTTTGTCCCAGATAACAGTGGTTCTCCCTCCTTTTCAGTATGGCCATGGGAAATTACCACAGACTGGATTTTCTTACACCCAACTTGGAAGCTTTTCAGCTGTCTCCCTGGATGATAGAATTTTGCTATCTTTTGGGCACTTTTTTCCTGAGGACATGCAGCAGGTACTAAAGGAGGTGAAAATAACTGCTACTAAAAACCATATATCTGCAAATGGAAAAGACTTTCTAGTTGATGCAGTCCAAATACCAGGACCCTCTTCAGGCCCAGTGGGCTGTTTCTTGATTATTTGTGCTTGTTACTTTCTTATATTTGTATCAACGTTCATTTGTTGGCCAGTTCTGCTTGTCTGCCCTTAGATCCTTCCTTTCTAATCATTCTCAAGTTAAACAGTTTGTGAAAGGGGTGTTGTATTTCTGTTCACCCAGGAAATTGGTGTCTACTTCTTGGGATCGTAAACTTTGTGCTTAAAAAGCTTACTCTTTTTCCATTTGAACCAGCTCATCTGGCTGAATTGAGATTCTTAACATGGCAGACTGCTTTATTTATTACTTTGACTTCTGCTAGGAGAGTATCTGAGCTACAAGCTTTTGTAGTGAGTCAGCCCTACCTCATTTTTCACAAGGACATGGTTTCTTTCAGAAGTAGCATTTCTTTTATGTCTAAAGTGGTCTCAGAGTTTAACGTAAGTCAGGCTATTAATCTCTCTGTTTCCTTCCCTACATACAAGAACAATTTATTTATTTAACAGTTGATTACCGGGAAAGTCCGACTTGGAACAAAGCCACTTTTCAGTGGAGGCCTGGGGAGAAATGCTCCAGATGCATGTCTTTGTAACGTGGGAGGAAACCGGAGTACCCGGAGAAAACCCACATGAATGCAGGCAGGACATGCAGACTCCACACAGAAGGCACTCCAGCTGAGAATGAGCCAGAGAACCTCTTGCTGTGAGGCAATAACGCTACCACTGTATCATCCAAGGACAACACTCCAACAAGGGAGGAAAGATTTGTCACACTCTGGATGTTCATAGTCAGCTCAAATACTACTTAGACAAAACTCAAGCCTTTATGAAGGCTGATTAGCTTTTGTCTCTTATGAAGGTAAGAGAAAATGATAACCTGTGTCAAAGCAGGCTAAAATTGGTGAGTCCACCTCTAAGAAGGGGCCAGTCACCAGTGAAGTCCTTCAGAGAGTGGTCCTGGGACTGCTCCTTTTTGGAATCTACTTCTCTTAAATCAAGGCCAACATCAAGGGCCTCTGGCTGACTAAATTTGCAGACGATTGCAAATTAGGAACAGTCATAGAATCTCCCACCAGCACTAATACTCTCCAAGAAGGGCTGACACAGACAAATAACTTGTATCAGAGCCATGGACTAAAACTAAATGCCAAGAAATGCATAATAGTATATTTTGGTAACTCAGTCATCTCTGGTAATTACCATATTGGCTACACACCCCTAGGAGTCAACCTGGCAATCAGGGACTTGGGGACACACATAGACAATATTCTACTCTTTGACCACCACATGGCTATGTAGTGAGGAAATTATTCTGTTGTGCAACTTATAAACAAAAGTATGGCATCTAGGTCCAAGGAGGTCATTGTTCCACTGTATGTAGCACTCATCAGACCTATCATTAAGTAAAATGCCCCCTTTGGTATGTACCTAACCAGGCACATCCAACAATTGGATCATCCACAGAGGTTCCTCACTAAACGTTTACAGGATGTAAATAACAAGTCTTATGTAGACCACCTCAAAACCCAATCCCTGTACTCTGCCTCCTAGAGGCTGTTGAGTGGAGATCTATGCCTGGCATACAAGGCATCTTTGGACCCCTCTCTTATGGACCTTCTGTATATCTGCAAATGGCCACAGGCAGCCTGTAAATGGTTCATCTCTCAGGCCCCTGCTTATACTACTAAGGGTATTAGAACTTGTCAGAGATTTGGGATGCATGGCTAGGCTTAAAAAGGCCACAGTGGCTCTTAGCCTAGTACATACCATTGAACCTGTTGTCAGATGGTTGACTCATGCTATTGCCTTATGTTATACTCACTATAATAAGCCACTTCCAGGAAGGGTTTGGGCCCAGTCCACAAGGGATTTGGCTTCTTTGATGGTTTTCTTGA
The DNA here is from genome assembly GCF_019279795.1 of Protopterus annectens. NCBI lineage: Eukaryota > Metazoa > Chordata > Ceratodontiformes > Protopteridae > Protopterus > Protopterus annectens. Next base: position 1,158,841,975 of record NC_056728.1, read on the forward strand.
AAGTGGTGAACTCTAGAAGTATTCTAGAGGTAGCCCCTTGGTCCTCTGTACATACCTTTACAAAGCTCTCCTTTTCCAGGTATAAAACATCTTTGTTAGGACTACTCTACAGGAGTTCCTAGACTCTTAATTTATTTTTCCTCCCCCATTCTTAGTTCTAAACTATGGTAAATGACCCAAATAGCTTAGTGTACTACAACAGTGATCTAAACATTGAACATAGTACAGTTGTAAAGTTATCATAATAGTAGATGTTCTAATAGATCACTGTTGCAGTAGCAATTCCTCCTTTCAGCCTCTTTATTTTGCCTGTTTTCCCTTTGTATCACCAATATGTGTATGCATAGATCCTTGCATGTATAGTTTACCTTTGTGTTTGTTTCCTAACACCACCCTTTCAGAGCTCTTGCCTCCCTTTTTCTAGGCAAAAATGGTCTGAATAAAGTGGCACTCTAAGTATCTTTACATTGGAGCACCCCTCTTGCTCCTGACACAGCATATTGAAGGCAGCCTTAAGCTTTGAAAGCTAGCCTGTCACTTTGTTAAGACTCATATAGCTAAGTCCACTGCAACATTTATCTAGTAGAACATTTAGAGTTGTGGTAAATTTACTTAAAACAATTGTACTTTCCAAAAAAATATGTTTTTAAATGTTCTGAAAATGTAAAGCTTCTGATGCTTTACTGTCAAACAGGAAGTTGTAGCACTTTCTGCTTGTACATATTGTCCCAGAAATGGGAAAGGAGGTTCAGTCATGCATTTTCTTTGTCACTGCTAGTCCAATGGATTCTTCTAAAAAAAAAAAATGAAAGGGAGAGGCGAGATGATTCTGTTGACATGGTGTTGACCATGGTACTCCTGCTTCCCTTTGATTCAGATACTGACTCAGATTTTCTCCCCTGTCAGTTACTGCTCATTGAAGTGTCCTTATACACAGTATCAGGATTCAGAGCTTCTCCATAGTCTAAGAATATTGATAGTATGTGCATGACTTACGATAAGCATGTAATAACAGATATGAAGTGCCAAGTGACTTCTGACAGCAAGGAAACTGACTATCTAAGATATTGCTAGCAGCCCCCAAACAAGCAACTATGATTAAAGTTGCTATGTGAGCATTTATTTGAAGGTTGAACCAATTTTCTTGTAATGATTTTTAATTAATGGTATTGCCTGCTTTGTCTTTAAAAAGGGCCTTTATACATTCAGTCGTCAAAGCTCATATTCATTTCAGCTATTCACAAATATTTTGATGGAAAGAAAATCAGTAAATATAATCTGAATTTTCTACTGCTTTTAGGAGAGGGGCCTTCATTCAAACACCTATTATAAACCCTACTGCCCACTGGGATCTAAGCTGTAATATGAAACTCGTAAGACTTATATGACATTGTGTTCTATAAACTATAGTCTGGACTTTGACTATTATGACAATCTTATTGTAGAATGACTGCGGTGGTGGTGCTGCGGTAGCATTGTCACCTCACAGTAAGACGTTGTCCTGTTCGATTCTCAGCTAGAGCTTCTTCTGTGTGGAGACATGCATGAATGGACGTACCTTCGTTGAAGGTTGTGCATCAGAGCTGGCAACTCGGCACGTAAAAATCTACTGCCAATCATTAGCGGACCGGAGTTCCGCTGTGGCGACCCTTAACCGGGAAAAGCTGAAAGACACAACAACATTGTAGAATGACCCTGCAACCACCAGATGGATCTCTTCATCTAAAATTATTTATCTATGTTTCAGGTCCCCCTGTCTCATCATTGACCACAGCAGAGATGCGAGGAGATAGCTGTCCCCAGAGTTAAGGTACAGGACTGACTTCACTTCCTTGTTATTTGTGAACAATAAAAAATAAAAACACTTAAACATTACAATATTAAGTAACAGTAGTAAACAATCCAAAACCTCAGATGTTAATTTCTATTCTATCTATGAAGGTACGAAAAAAACAAACTTAAACAGGATTGGTCATCAGAATAACTGTGCTTTAATTTATAACTACTTTCATCCGTGAACTGGACTTCATCAGATCAACGTTTCATTAACAGCTTTAACCCATGGAAAACTAATATATACATAAAAACACAAAGGTTCATACATCATGACTGACAACCTTATACATAGTAAAAAACCAAGCCTACAACTAAAAGCTAGCCTGATGTAACACAGGTAATTTTTTTACAATCCTAACTAAAATAAGAAACAGAAAGGGTACAAATGAAATAAAGCCCAAATAAATTGAAGTGCAGAACTAGTAATTAACTCATAGCCTATCTCTACACAGGGACAAGGTGTCATAAAACTCCCTTCACTAAAGGCTATTTAGCGCCAAGGTGACAACAAGATCCTTCCAAAAGAAGTAATAAACTAAAAAACTGAAAAAAAAAAATCAGAGCACTGAAGTGAAGAAGTGTGAGTGTGTGTGTGTGTGTGTGTGTGTGTGTGTGTGTGTGTGTGTGTGTGTGTGTGTGTGTGTGTGTGTGTGTGTGTGTGTGTGTGTGTGTGTGTGTGTGTGTGTGTGTATGTGTGTGTATATGTATGTGTGTGTGTGTGTGTGTGTGTGTGTGTGTGTGTGTGTGTGTGTGTGTGTGTGTGTGTGTGTGTGTGTGTGTGTGTGTATGTGTCTGTGTTTGACAACAGGCACATGAATCAAGAAAACAACACCCACTATAGTAGTCTTGGAGGAGATATGATATAAAGAAACATAACAGATAAAAATGCAATCAAAATAAAAACTGTAATCATGAGTGCATTAAAAGCAAACAAAAAAGAAAAGCACTTTCACCATAGGGCTTCATCAGATCACTGTTAAAATTGAGCACCATAAAATCAATCATACACTAAAAATAGTAAAAAAAAAATCAATAAAATGTGTGGAAAATATGCAAATGCCTATACATATGTGTATGTTGTAGCAGAACAGTAAACAAACAGAAACCATCAAAAATACAGACATAAAAAAATGTCCAAGAAAAGTAAGGAAAGGAGCAAGCATGTCATGTTAAAACCATTAATAAAATAATTTGTGGTCCAGTTTCTAAAGCTGAAGAATGCATTTAATTGAAGAAGCAGAATTAAATCCTGACAGGTTGTCAAATTTGCCATTCCAACACCTTCTTTTCAAGAATGACATTAATGTTCTCTTCTAGTGGACCCATCCTAGTTTTCCATGTGTTAAAGCTGTTATTGAAAAGTTGATCTGATGAAGTTCAGTTGGTGGACGAAAGCACTTATGAATTACAGCTGAGTTATTCCAGTGATTAAACCTGTTTGAGTTTGTTTCTTCAGTACCTTCATAGAAAAGGAATTCACATCTAAAGTTTTGGGCTGTTTATTACTGTTGCTTAATATATAACGTTTAAGTGTTTTTATTTTTTTTTCACAATAAGAAGGAAGTGAAGTCAGTCATCGACCTTAACAATGGGGACAGCTACCTTCTCACATTTCTGTCCTGGTTTTTGTACTTGTTCTTCCTGTGACTCACTTGTTGTGATACACATGGTTCCTGGATGTGAGGCGGATGTACCACAGCTATTTGTGATCTTTGTCATTAGATAGGAAAATCACTGGGGGCTTTGCATCATACATGTAGAAGGAGGAAAGTTTGTAAAAGAGAGAGGGAGAGAGATGGACCCTACCTACCACAATTCTTGGCCAGCATTGTTTGAACAAACCACTAATTTTATTATTTTCTGATTCAGTTCAAATGTCTAATTTTAGATTGAATAAATCAGTATGCATGGTTATTCATTTGAAATCAATCCTTGTTCATTTCTTAATGAGTTTATTGTATTTTATTGAAGTTTAATATCTTCAAAAATATGCAAATAAATTTCAAGGATGCAACATGTAGCTTGCCATATATTTGTTCCAATGTAATATCCAACTGTTATAAATACGAAACCATAAGTAGAAAACAGCAATTTCTTTATTGATTCGAACAGTGGTAAGCACTTTCACGTCTAAAAGATGCTTCTTCAGAGGGCTACATGTTGCATCCTTGAAATTTATTTGCATTGTTGGGGTTCTTCTCCTTGTTTTCAAGGTGCTTCACTCATGAGGATCATCTCTTAACGTAATCTTCAAAAATATGCAGCCTTCCAGATGATGTAGAATCTCTTCTATTGCCTGTAATGAGACCGCAAAATAGACACACTGTATATGATTGCAACAGACCTGTTGCATAAATAAAGCCAAATAAAAAAGATTAAAAAATATCAAAACTGTTTGATGAACTGATCAACATATGTTTCACACAGATTTTAGCAATATGTTTTATTTTAATTAAAATTAAACCGAGCAGCACAATAGCAGTCCAACGGTAACAACGTGGTACCCAATAATCCAAATTTTAACCATATAAACCATTAAAATTTGAATTATTGGTTACCATGTTGTTACCGTTGGACTGCTATTGTGCTGCTCTGTTTAATTTTATTTTGTTTGTTTGTTCGTGTTTTTAATATGTTTTATTTTATTAGGACCAAATAAGCAGTCATTTAATATATTCATATGCTTGATTTTGGACAATTAAATTAGGAAAACAAGTGGATAGACTTAGTTTTAAGAACAGATAACAATACAAATTACTTATTCATTGCTGTATGAACATTCACCTTTAACCTGTTCTGGCATTCAGCTTTACAACTGTAATAAATCATTAGCTATACCCCCACTTCTGTATAAACAGTTCAGCAAACACATACCTAAAAATGTTAAAAGTGTGCATTCTACCTGAGGTCTGCAGTTTTCTAATTAAAACATTCATATGGATATTTGCTGGTGTTTTACAAGTGCACTTTGATGTACTTTTTAAATTTAAACTGGGTCTTAACCTGGGTCTATATTAATAGATCGAAAACCTGTTTCAGCGAACACCATAAGACTGACATGTGTAGTGCGAAGCGCAAATACACCAATCCCCCTAAACTGCGAAATTTCAAATCTCGAATCATCATAGTCAGCCAACACCACCGTGCGCCACATACTACATACCCAAACATAATAAATAAAACACATACATACACTAACCAAACCCTACTTCTAACCCTACATTAAACCTTACATACATTACCTATCTATGCACTTACCTTAACCCGCACCCTAACCCTAAGGTCCATAACTATCGCACACTTACCTTATGGAGATATACCATAGACGGGCCAACCATGACACTTCAACATTTTGTGTTTTGCGGTTTTGAACGTTCGCCGTTACCCTAGTTCGCGCTATACGTGTCGGTCTTGTAGTGTTCGCTGAAATGGGTTTTCGATCTGGTAATATAGACCCCTTAACCTATATAGAAATAGTGGCACTTGCGTATTGCAGTTAAAAAGGTAAGAGACAATCCAAAGTCTATTGGTAGCCTGATGCTTCAGAAAGTTGTCATGTAACATGTATTTGCAATAATTACAGTAGCCACAACCATAAGAAATATCTAATTTCATTTGTTGTGTCAAATCAAAATTTAACGAATAAGTCAGATAAATGATTTTTCCTAAAAACAGTCCCAGATTTAGGGTACAAGTCTTATTTCTGTTAAAAACAGTCATAGTTTTAAGGCTGACTATTGACAGACAAGACTTGTTGATCACTGGCCAAAATTAGGCAAAACATCCATTTGAAATGTAAGATGGCTCTGGTAAGATGACTGCAAGCTGTCCATCTAGCAACATACTGTTTTTGTGCTTCTTGCTTAAGTTTGTTTTTCCTTTTTTTTACATCATGATTTAGATCCTCTGTATGCTTTTAGAATTAGTAGCAGCATTAGCAAAAGCAGAAACAATCAGCTGCTGTGGAGAACAACTTCTGTGTTCTTTCCACAGTGACTCTAAAACAGAATTGCCAATTCTTTAGCAGTTTTAGGTGCAGTAAACCAAGGTGCTGTGGTACTTTAGGCAGTTCTGAAGCTGTTTTGCTGACAATGATTTGAGTGCCTCTTCCAGTATCACTTGTGTTGTCTGTGCCACTTTGTTTCTTAAATGGCGAAGGCTGTATATGAGTGAATAGCACAGGTGTCAATTGTCCTATGGGCCACTAATGACATTGTACATCCAGCTCCTTTTGGGTGCCTGCAACTATTGAAACCGGTTCATGTTTAGAACAATTAAAGACATTCATCTTTGATGGCTCTAGCTTATGCTACGGCTCAGGAAATAAGTCTAATTTCTGCTAATCACTAATCACTTTGCCACTTTTGACTTGTGTGCCCTAGCAATTTTTGGAGCTCAGAAGTTGCTGCTGATTTAATAGTTCTATTTGTAGTAATGTTATTTTAATGTAACTATTTCACACTGCCACATCATTATCCTAGTCCCTACTTTCTTTTCCTATGGCTATTAGTTTTAATCCTCCCCATATTCAGTATAGGAAATCTACTCTACTAAGGATGCAGCCTTTTACATCTTCTTTCTACCTATAACTAATTTCTAACTTTGTA